>NC_056738.1:500626185-500628685 GCF_019279795.1 Protopterus annectens
CTTGAAACCTTATGTGTTAAATCTTGTTCTCATGTTGTTTATATTCCCTTTCATCAGAACATATAGTTCTAATCTGCTTAAATTGTGCCTTGGGTATATTTTTTAATAAGTATGGGGAGGGTGAATAGCTGATGCATGCAGTATGGAATTTTTGAGAATGGTTTTATATAAAGATATACCATTGCTGTACCATCAATATTTTGGTAACATTAACATCTAGATAGTCAACAGTAAATAGATCCAATCTCCCAGGTAAAAATTATAACCATACCTATTTTAATTTAGATAGGTCTTAAAACTCCCAATCATGCATACTACCCTCCCATATCACCCAACAATGCGAGAGATAAACTTACCACATGCCTAAGATGTCACCAAGGAAAAGGGAAATTTGTCATTATATATAAATAGATTCCTCCAGGTAGCCCATAAAATAGGTCGAGTATATATGGGAACCAAATGTTGCCCCATAGCATTCTGCTAACCTGTAAGTACCCACTGATTGAGTTATATTTGAACTATTATTGTGTTCTTAAAGGCCACCAACTGCAAACAAGAGATACTAGAAACTTCCATTTAGACTGTGTATATAATCCTGATTTCTTCATCCAATAGTTCACTGCCTCTATTCCCCGTGAATGTGGAATACTGGTATAAAGTGGACTGAAACATCTAGTGGCTTCTTAATCGACTTTGAGTGATAAAGTTGTGGAGTCATTCATCAGTTGTAAAGGCTGCTTTGGTATCTCTAATTCTAAGCTCTTACTTCTAACGAGTAAAGATTTTAACTTGCGTTCCATATACCTTAGATAGTGGAGTCCTGTTAATGAACCTCTCTGCCTGGACACAATTGAGTTCATCCGGAGGTTCCTGTAATGTTTATGTATTTTTGGTAAACAAGTAAAAATATTGAGAAAAGTGGCCATATCTACCTTAAGTTGTGCCAACCAACTCAGTACTGACCTAAATTCTCATGTAAAAAGCTTGTAGCAAAATGCTCTATTATAGTTTTTAAACTCTACCATCGGTTCCACTCCTGGCAAAGGGCAGCAGTAGAAAATAGGATCACCCAACTGTTTATTAACTTCACCATCATATTTGTACTTTGTCCCAAAATAACCACTGCCCCTCAGCCTTTTGCCTGCCTTAAGTAGTAATGCATCTACTTTAGAATTTTTGTGTCAGTTGGAATCCATAGCCTTATGTTCATCCATTGTTAGTTGTGATTTATATTCTAAAATTTGAAACATGTTTAGCGATTTGTAACTCTTTCCAACACTTATTTGTTCTAAAATCATTTTCACACTGCTATTGCTTATGCTGTTTGAAAAAAATTAGATTTTTACACAAATAAAACCACAACTGCTGGGTATTTGAGGTTTTACCTGTTGATTGGCAAAATAACATTTCAAATTGAAAGCATTCTACCTGGGAATTTTTAACATCACGAACAATATCATAATGCTTGACAAATAAAAAAAGAAGGCACATAATTTAAGCCTTTATGCAACAAATAAGCAGTTTTAATTCACTGGAACTGAAAGGGTAGTTATCAATTTACTCACTATATTATTAATATCATCGATGTTATTGACTGATGTTAATAATGTCTCTGAAACCGGTTCTGTGGGGCTAAATTCCTCAATAGAACCTAAATGTCCGGCATTTATGCTTTTATGTTTTCACCCCCCTCCTAAAGGGATTTAGATTTCTTAGGAAACGGTAATTATGGGTGGTGATACAACACCTGCTGGTTCAAATTCTGGTTCTGTGTCCGATTATTAGAAACATCCGGATGAACCTTCCGAGAGATGCTAACAGCAGAATATCTCAAGATAGACCCTAACCCTTTACTGCTTTAGGTCTGAGTCTGTTTACCAGAGATCTCAAAATGCACTTCCTTCTGTTCCTTCTTCCAAGTAAACACTCTATTATATTTAAAGTCATTTACATCTCTATGGTATTTTTTCATTTTTCGACCACTCAATTCCTTTTCAAATCTATCAATATCTTCCATAAACTGTGTGGGCAAATGCTGATATTCTGGCATAGCTTCCAATAATCAAAATCACGCTCTTGACATTCAGTGTAGCTGGACAGAAGTAGAAAGTTGTTTATCATAATATTCAATAAGTAATGCCATATAAACACCAGAAGCTACCAGTTGTATTGTATATCGCCATTTCTTAATAAAATCCTGGATCATCTTTACCAAGTCCAGGTTCTTCATTACTCTAAGTCCATCCCGTGTTGTTTTAGCTTGCAAATAAGCTTTTAAAGTAATTTATTATGCCATTACTCATAGAGCGTGACCTTCTTGGATTTAAATCACACAATCGTAGATTTAAATTGTACCTTAATGCCAGTATTTCCTTCAGTATCAGAATGCATAATGTTATTACCCTGTTCCGATGCTGTAAACATGGAAAAATCATCCTTGTCAACCGTTAACTGTTGAAGAAACAATTTGAAATCCCGTCCAACTGCCATAATAAAAAGC
>NC_056738.1:500643685-500653685 GCF_019279795.1 Protopterus annectens
CACATTAATTCTTGGACTTCTAAGAGATTATTAACATCTCCAAAAAAAGAATCTAATTTATGTAAAACAAGAAATTTGAAGCCAGTGAAATTAAGACATGTTGATTTATGCTTAGCTAAAGCATTCCTAATATCATTATTTCTAATAGCAGCTAAATGCTCTTTAATTCTAGCAGATAGTATTCTGGTGGTCTTACCAACATAGAAGGCTGGACAGGAAATACAGGTAGCAGCATAAACTACGTTATCAGATTTGCAGTCATAGTGTTTTTGAAATTGTAATGTAAAATTGAAATGTTTAAAAGTGAAGTTATTTCCTGTAAAAATATGTGGACAAGCTACACATAGGCCACAAGAAAACATACCAGGGTCATCAGAAAGAGGCAAGCAGGGATCAAGTAAAAACTTACTATCTCTATTTTCAAAAGAAAATCTAAGTGACCTGGTCTTTTTGTATAAAAAAATGGGAGAAGTACCTAGCCTATTGTAGACTTCCTGACTATTAGTTAAGATATCCCAGTTGTTGAGAATTATATTCTTAATAAATGTGGAATCTCTGCAAATAGGTACAGGGAAAGCTATTGTCCAATCACGTAAGACATTTTGCTGAGAAGAGGTAGCAGAAAATGTGCAGATATCAGATGTGTCCCTGTGTACCAACTGATTATGGTGAATAGACTCAGCAGTACTATCAGTGTGTGTATTAATAGTCGGGAGTATTATCAACAGTAGTGTTAAAAGAAGGTAAGACAGTACTTTTTTTACTATTAGGAAGGAAGCCAGATTTAATAATGGGCGGAAACTTAAAAGGTCTGGACTCCGTAACTTCTGCAATAATAGAATTTAGTAGGTCTTCAGGATAGTGCCTGTCAATAAGTAAAGACTTAAGAGTAAAACATTCCCTCCTGAAATTATCTTCATCACTGACCAACCTGGAGATACGGATGAATTGCCCCCTAGCCATGTTACGTTTCATAAAAAATGGATGCATGCTGGTATAGTCCAAGTAATTGTTTCTAAAAGTACTTTTTCTATGTAGAGTGGATGACCAGGAAAGTAGAATGGGGTCAAAGGAAACACAAGTATCCAAAAAATTGCTTGATTACCACAGGAAGACAATTTGAAATTAAGAAAAGGAATAGAGGCAGAAAGAGAGTCCAAGAAAGTGTGAAGTCTTTGTTCACCACCCTCCCAAATGAAAAAAATGTCGTCAATATATCTTTTGTAAAGTTTAACAAATTTAAAGTCAGGCAAATGAACAAGAGTATGTAATTCCCAGGCAGCCAGAACTAAATTGGCAAAAGCTGGTGCCATCTTGGAACCCATAGCTACCCCTTTAATTTGTTGATAAATAGAAGAGTTAAAATGGAAAAAATTCCCTTCCAGCACTAAAGTAGTTAACAAGCAGATGGTTTCTATTTTAGATTGGGTGAAAGAAGTAGAGTTGCGATGGGCACATCATGTGCCAATTCTTACGCAAACCTAGTGTTAGCCTATTGGGAATCCATATACATTTTGGAGAATGATTTGTACTCACAATATATTAAGTAATACAAACAATTTGTGGATGACCTCTTCCTCATATGGAGTGGTGATTTGTCTACCCTAGATGAATTCCTAAATTACATTAATATTACAACATCTTTTTTAAGACTAACAGGGGAGAGATCTCTTACACAGATCATTTTTTTAGATTTTACTATTAGGAAACAGAATGGGTCTTTTGATACTAACATCTGTAGAAAATCATGTAGGAGAAATGCTTACCTACACCGTGACAGCATGCATCCACCACATATACATAAAAATATAGTTAAGAACCAAGCTGCACGGTGTTCCAGACTAGTGAATGATGACTTGATCTTTCATAAAAGATTGGTAGACTTGGATAGTGAATTTAAATCTAGGGGATACCATGAAACAGATTTGTTAGCACTACAACAAGTAGAATGGAAGGATGGGGCACGACCTTTTATCCAGATGGATAGAAGGGAACAACCTGAACGGACTAGGCGGTCTAGTATAGACAAGAAAAGAATGGTACTTACATACACCAATAGGAATCAAAGTATCACAAACATTATAAAGAAGAACTGGGGGATTTTACAACTAGATGACAATATTAAAACATTAGTAGGTCCCCACCCCAGTGTTTCTTGAACACTAGATCATTAAAGAAAATGTTATGCTATGATAAACGGCATTATAATAGAGTACTAACAGATAGGAAAGGCACATTCCCTTGTCGGAGCTGCAATCAATGTAGGTATATATCTGGCAAGAATATTTTTGAACATCCTGATACAGGGGTAGTATATCATTTTGATCATTATGCAGATTGCAAGTCAAGGAATCTTGTATATTTGGCATTGTGTGTCAGATGACAGGCATTCTATATAGGTATGACAAATAGAACCCTTAGGGAGAGAATCAGAGAACATCAGTATGCCATTAATAAAGAGAATGATAGGAATGCCTTAGCTAGACATGTATTGCAGGAAGGCACTACCCATACATTTGAATTCCTGGCAATAGAACTGATTCAGACAACAATGAGATTAGGTAATGTAGCGAATTTTACTGAGAGGGAAGAGTGTAAGTGGATTATCAGGATGCAAGCAGACATAGGACATGGTCTTAATGAAAGGGTTAGTTTAAAACCCTTTCTTATTAATCGTCCTTGGAAACATTGATGTTGAAATAATTATTATTATTATCATTATTACTATTATACTTCTCTTCTTTTTTAAGATTTTATGGTTTTTTATGAATCTTGCTTTTATGTGTGTAAAAAATAGGGGGTTTCTCATGCGATGTTTGATGTGATTTCATTGGTAGAATGTGTCAGATGATTTGTATTTAAGTAATTAAGTTATACTGTTTTTATTAAAGTCTGAAGAAGCATCCTGAGCAGACGTGAAAGAGCTTACTATCCATGGAATAAAAGTTTTTATTTTTTCTGCTACATTCATGAACATTTTTGAATTTTGTTACTGGTTGGCTTCGATAGTTGTGGAGTACCTGTACCTTATACTCCGAGAAATATATACCGAACAAGAGAGGTCCCAGGACTGAGCCTTGTGGGACACCACTTGTAACTGGTTTGGAGTCTGACATGGCTCCAGCAATTCTAACCATGTGAGTTCTGTACGTGAGCCAGTTTGCAACCCATCTTGTGACATAGGGGTTTATATTTAAGCTGGTGAGCTTATCTATAATGCCCAAGTGTGGTATTTTATCGAAGGCTTTTGCGAGGTCCAGGTAGGCTGTGTGGACCACCTTCCCCTCGTCAATGGCCTTGGTGACTGTTTCAAAGAAATTGACCAGGTTTAAGAGGCAGGATCTGCCCTTAACAAAGCCGAACTGGGTAGGATCCAGTGTCTGTAGGTCCCCAATGTCTTTATTTATGAGGTCCATGATGATCCTTTCCATAGCTTTGCAGACCAAGCTAGTCAGGCTTATGGGGCAATAGTTTCCAGGATCCGTTGAGGCACCACCTTTGTGGAGAGGGACCACTGTTGCTGTACGCCACTCTTTGGGTACATATCCTGTAGTAAGGCTGAGATTGAACAGTAGTTTTATGTTTGGGTTTAACTCTTCTTGGAGTTCATGTAGGACGCAGCCCTGGACACCATCTGGTCCCATTGATGCTGTGTTTTTTGCTTTGGAGAGGGCGGCTCTTACCTGAGCATCTGAGATGTCAGGGGGGCAGCACTCTGCTGGGATAGATATTTGCCTTTTTGGTGGGAAGGGGGAGGAGAAGTTTGCGCTGAACCTGTCAGCTAGCATGTTGGCAATGTCTGTGAGTTCGGTGTATTTTTTGTCATTTTGGACTAATTCTGAGCATATCTGGGAATTCCCACCCAGGTTACTAACATAACTAAAGAAACCCTTGTGATTATCCTTAGTGTCCTGTGCAATTTCTCTCTCAAAGCTGGCCTTAGACGATTTTATGAGTGCCCATAGTTTTTTGCTAATACTGATCAGAGATGCCTTCCCTTTTTGGGATTTTGCTCTATCATGTAGTAGCTTCCTCCTTCTATTGTATAGTTTGTTTATGGCTGGGGTCCACCAGACAGGACGTCTGCCTTTGGAGGATTGGGTCATGGTTTTATTTGGGATTGCATGATCCATGCATTCCTGAAGGTGTTCATAGAATGTGTTTATAAAGGATTCTCCGGTCTGGGCCGTATTTTCCACAGGCCCGGGGGCTTTGAAGGATTCCACCTCGGTTTTGAGGAGTGTGAAATTTGCTTTAGAGAAGTTTTTCACTGTGGTTTTCTGAGCAGGGGGTGGGGTCGGGATGTGAATATCCAGTGAGATTAGTTTATGGTCTGATCTTACCAGTGAGGGATACACTTCTGATCTGGAGCATAAAGTCCCCATGTTGGTGATGATCAGGTCCAGTATGTTTTCCCCTCTTGTGGGAGTGGTAACAAGTTGTTCCATAGCATTTGAGTTTATAAATTCTAGGAACCTTTGGGCTAGGGTCTTGGAGCTAGAGTAATGCTCCCAGTCTATGTTTGGGTAGTTCAAGTCGCCCAATATAATGGTGTTTGGAGAGACCTTCATATTTTCCAGTGTTTTCAGGAAGGCCGAGTGGGGTTCCTGGGTTTGGGAGGGTGGTCTGTAGCAGGCTATAAACTGGAAGGCAGTTTTACCCACTGTTAGTTGCACATGGATAGTCTCTGATGCTTCGTGCTGTGCCACCAACCTGGAGGTGTGGGTATCTTTGATGAATATTGATACTCCCCCTCCTCTTGTGGTTCGGTCCAAGTTTTGGGGCCGAAAAGCATGGTATGAGGTATAACCTGGTAGTGCTGGGGTGCTCTCGGGAGCCTTGAACCAGTTTTCTGTTACTGCACAGATATTGATGTTCTCCATGCTAAGGAGAGTTTTGAGTGCGTGCATCTTGAGGTTTAGACTTCTGGTGTTGAGTAGCATTACTCTTAGTTTCTTATCATTTGTGATACCTATGGAGGTGGGTTTGTCTTTTGAGCCCTGCCTAAAAAAGGCACTATGGGGGTAGCAAGAGCCTTTGCCAATATCCAAAAGCCCAGGGGTGACAGGTGCAAGCCGTCCCTAGTGAAGCATCGTGGCTTGTCGAGCATGTCATCCCAGGCTGACAGACATTGGATCCCCTTTGAATGACACCAAAACTTAAGCCAATTGTTGAAATTGATCATCTTGTCTTCATATTGTGGCATCATTCTTGGTGAGGGTAAGATGCTACTCAAGGTCAGGGTCATACCGGCCTGGGCTACATGCTCAGAGAGCTCCTCTATGTCTCTTTTCATGTAGTCTAGGGAGGTACGTCTCAGGTCATTCACACCAGCATGGACAATGACTGAGTCATATTTGTACTTGCCTTGGAGTAACCTGAGTGCTTGTGTTATGTGGCGGATCCTAGCACCTGACAGGCAGCTCACCGTGACCTTCTCCTTGTTCAGCCTGATAAGCGGGACGTCAGTGTGCCTGATGATAGAGTCACCTATTACAAGTGTATCAGGTGTGTTGTTTAGCCTTAAGGGCTGTGACTGTTTGGCACACTGGCTTTGTGAGCTATGTGTTGCACGTGTTTTGTTTTGGGGTAGCGGTTGCTTGGGTGTCTGCTTTGGAGGTCTCTGCTGCTTAGGCAGATTTTTATTTAGAGCCTCCGAGTATGTTTTTGTGTGTTTATGTGTTTGGTTTGCTGTCGTGGTACGTCTATGTGAGACTGGAATTGTAGTGAGTGTGGTTTCCTTCTCCTCCTGACTGGTTACGCCAGTACTGAGTTGAGAGAGCTTAGCCTCCAGTTTGGCTATATGGTTGCATCTCTCACATGTGTTGGAATTTGTTGGGAGGAGGAGAGGGTTGTCTGTTTATATGAGGCAGTTGTAACATTGCCTCAAGATTCCCAGATTCACTAGCTGGACCGGAGAGGAGATTGACAACTGAATTTGGACATGCTAGAATAGTATTGGGAATTCCTTTATAATTAAAAAAGGGTCAATGGGGAACAAGGTACTCAAGGGGAGTTTGTGAGCGTGTAGTACTTTAATTTTTTTAGCGCTGACTTATATAATTGCTTTAGTGAGCAAATGCCAGGTAACTTAAATGCAATGTGTTACAGGTAGCTTAAATGCAAAAATGACAAACAGTAACTTTCTTTCAAGTGAAACAAGGAAATAAGTACAGTAAGCAATGCAGATATCACTAGGGATCCACAGAAGCACTGAAAAGCCACATTTTAGGTGGAATTAGCTTTTCAGGGGAATAACAAGCAAACAAACAACAAGCATACAAACAAAGCTAGATTCAGCAGGCCTGGATCTAGTCTATGCTACAGCAAACAAGGTGTACCAATTACAGTAAGAAGCAGTTCAAATATGCAGACACTATAAGCCTTTAACCAGATATTCCCAGCTCAGAAGGGCAGAGTCCAGCCTCTCCTCCCACAAGATTGCAGATCACGAACCCTCTTAATGTAAAATAACTGGCCTGAAGCCCAAGTCCTTAAAGCAGAACTAATACACTTTTAGAATAACAGACACAGAGCCCTCAATCAGCAGTTCCCAACTTAGAAGGATGTAAGCTACCTGTCCTGACACCACAGTGCAGGCCACAAACCTTCCTAATGTAAAACAACTGGTCTGAAGCCCAAGTGCTTAATCCAAAAGACTTAGAATGATAGGTACACTTTAATCAAGTTACTACCAAGCAGTAATAAATACAATTGAATACTTTAAAGAATGCCTTGATTAGTGCTCAAGTTATACAAACAAAGCTAGATTCAGCAGGCCTGGATCTAGTCTATGCTACAGCAAACAAGGTGTACCAATTTCAGTAAGAAGCAGTTCAAATATGCAGGCACTATAAGCCTTTAACCAGAAATTCCCAGCTCAGAAGGGCAGAGTCCAGCCTCTCCTCACACATGAGTGCAGACCATGAACCCTCTTAATGTAAAATAACTGGCCTGAAGCCCAAGTGCTTAAACCAGAATTAATACACTTTTAGAATAATAGACACTGAGCCCTCAATCAGCAGTTCCCAACTTAGAAGGATGTAAGCTACCTGTTCTGCCACTACAGTGCAGACCACAAACCTTCCTAATGTAAAACAACTGGTCTGAAGCCCAAGTGCTTAAACTAAAAGGCTTAGAATGAATTACACCAAGCAGTAATAAATACAATTGAGTACTTTTAAGATGACGCAAAAGTAAAATAAAGTAAGAAGAAACACAAATACAGTAAAAGCAGATACATTTTTTTTTTTTTTTTTTGGTGGAAAGAGAGAAAGGAAAGAGATAAAGGAGTAGCAGAAACTAAGCTGATTGGCCTTCTCAAATGTTCTCCCTGTACTGGGTAGAATGAGGTAATGACACTAAACTGGGAGGAGGGTCCCAGATCAAATTTACACTAGGGACGTGCAACTGCAAAGCCACCAACTATAAAAACACTGTACCAACAGGGAGGGTGGGAAACAAACTGCAGAAATGTTTCTCACAGCTGAAAAGCAGCAGTGAGCCTTTACACGAAAGTTTTAAACAGCTAAAGGAGTCTCTAGAAAAAAGAGTTTAACTGCAACAAGTTATCAGACACAAACAACCCAACATATGCTTAATAAAAGTGGACAATTTCCAGTTAATACCTCACACACAGTGAAGCTAGCTAGAAAAATACACAGTACACAAAGTGCTATAAATAACAAAGAAATAAAGAACAAAATAAACAAAAAACAGGATACTTAATGTTATATATTATAACTGAGTTTCCTCAGTGTCTTTCCTTCGATCAGCTCAGTGTGAAATGGCAGGACACTCACAACTGAACTTCTTAGGTAACAGAAAGTTGAAACCTGAGACAGCTTTTAAGAAAGAAATCTCAAAAGAGCCAATGAGGTGCTTAGTCTAAGCTGTAGTCCAGGTGACCTCAGTCAGCCAATGACCTCAAACAATTCTCTATCACTGAAATGCCTGATGGCTTTGGCTAAACCAAGTTGTCCCTGAATATGTGCTCAGACACACAGCCTCCACAAACACTAGGCCCAAATACAAGCCTGAATATGGAAATGCTAGAAATATCCCCACTACTTAGAACAAACTGCAGAAATGTTTCTCACAGCTGAAAAGCAGCAGTGAGCCTTTACATGAAAGTTTTAAACAGCTAAAGGAGCCTTTAGAAAAAAGAGTTTAACTGCAACAAGTTATCAGAAACAAACAACCCAACAGATGCTTAATAAAAGTGGAAAATTTCCAGTTAATACCTCACACACAGTGAAACTAGCTAGAAAAATACACAGTACACAAAGTGCTATAAATAACAAAGAAATAAAGAACAAAATAAACAAAAAACAGGATACTTAATGTTATATATTATAGCTCCGACTTTCCTCAGTGTCCTTCCTTCAATCAGTTCATATATCTATATATATATATATATATATATATATATATATATATATATATATATATATATATATACACAAACACATACATATATATATATATATATATATATATATATATATATATATATATATATATAGGTTCATAGGTAGGTACTAGGCTATCGGCCCTAGGGCCCATACAAGCCTAGCCAAAAAATGTACCCTGGCTTTCGCCACCCAAGAAAATTATTTTCTTGTGCCCCTGTCGAGCAGATCCACAGAAGTGATCCCTGGGGTGAATTTCCCATTTCCCATCCAATCATCAAGATTTTTCTTGAAGAGTGCTGATGAGGAGCTCTGGTTGACATAGATAGGTAGTCTGTTCCAGAGTATGGGAAGTCTCTGGGACAGGAATCTATCCCTCCAGCATGTTCTGTTTATTGTGGTGACAAGGTTAAGGTCCCTAGAGCATGTAGCTCGGAGGGATTGGGATTTCTTTAAGTGGAGCATGTCCAACAGCTCTGGGTTTGACATAGCTTTGTATGTTAGGCAGAGATCGCCCCTGAGTAGGCAATATGTGATGGAGTAAAGCTGTAGCTTTTTGAGACGGTCTGCATAGGGCATCTGTTTGAGGACAGTAATCCTCTTTGTGAGGTATTTCTGTGGTTTTTCCAGTTGTTGTAGATGTCTTGTGAGGTATATACCAAAAGGGGCATTGTACTCTATAATGGGTCTAATGAGTGATGAGTAGAGGGGAACAATTACCTCTTTTTTTCTGGATGAGAATCCTTTTGTGGTGAGATGAGCCACGTAGAAGGATTTCCTGACCACTGTGATGATGTGATTATCAAAGGAGAGACTACTGTCCACCTGTGTCACAAGGTCTCTTATCACATTTTTGGCATTAAGTAGACTACCAGCTATGTGGCAGTTCATGGGTACAGAGTTTTTACCAAAGGGGATGACAATACACTTTTTGGCATTGAGCTTCAGGCCATGGCTTTGACACCAGGTATCTGTCTCAGTGAGGCCCTTTTGTAGTTTGACCACATCGTTAGGAGTTTCGATTATGGCTCCTAGTTTGCAGTCATCTGCAAACTTTGTTAGCCAAAGGCCTTCTGTGTTGGTCTGCACTTCAGAGAAGTAGATACCAAACAGGAGAGGACCCAGGACTGAACCCTGTGGTACTCCACATGTCACTGGTCTGATGTCGGATTTGGAATCCGCTACTTTCACAGTGTGGGTTCTGTCCGTGAGCCAGTTGGCAACCCATCTTGTGACATAGGGATTTACACCTAGTTTAGTGAGCTTATCTATAATTCCAGAGTAGGGGATGGTGTCGAAAGCCTTGGCGAGATCTAGATAAGCTGTGTGAACCATTTTACCCTCATCTATGGCTTTGGTGACTGCTTCAAAGAAGTCAATCAGGTTTAGGAGACATGATCTGCCTTTTACAAATCCAAACTGAGTAGGGTCCAGAGTTTGGAGATTACCAATGTCTTTGTTTATGAGTTCCATGATGATATGTTCCATGGCCTTGCAGACCAGGCTCGTCAGGCTAATGGGGCGGTAGTTCCCAGGGTCTGTCGTGGCTCCCCCTTTGTGGAGTGGGATAACTGTTGCGGTGTGCCATT
>NC_056738.1:500671185-500673685 GCF_019279795.1 Protopterus annectens
CCATAAACCCCCTCTCACTTTTTTTCTAAAACCCATGTCTACCACCTGTATCAAAAAACTTCTTTCCAAACTCAAACCATGCTCCAATGCCCCAGACAATATCCCGTCACTCTTTCTCAAGCTCGCAGCAGATGGCATCGCCATACCCATCAGCATTCTCATCAATAGATCCATCCAGGAATCTTATGTTCCCAAACTTTGGTGAGCTGCCTACATTCTGCTTCTTCATAAAGGAGGCAAAAATAATAGCATTTCTAATTTCCGCCCAATAGCCATTCTTTACCCAATTTCAAATGTCCTTGAAAAATGTATCCACCTGCAACTCCTGTCCCACCTCCTCAATAACCATCTCCTCATTCCTACTCAACACGGGTTCCGTCCTGGCCATAGTACCATTACTGCTCTCCTCTCTTTTTTAGACATTGTCAACCATGCCTGTGACTCTGGAGATATTGTCTCCACTGTTCTTCTTGACCTTTACAAGGCATTCGACACGGTATCCCACACACTCCTTCTCAACCACCTTTCTAACCTCAATCTCTCCCTCGATTCCCTTTCTTGGTTCAAAAGTTATCTCTCAAATAGATTCCAAGCTGTGAAATGGCATACAGGAACCTCTAACTTCTTACCTACCCCTACCGGAGTCCCTCAGGGTTCTATTCTTGGACCTCTGCTCTTTAATGTCTTCATCAATGATTTTCACTCTGCAATTCCTCATTCTCAAATTGTACAATATGCAGATGACTCCACTTTAATCTGCTCAGCCTCTAGCCTTCCCGAGCTCCAAGCCAAAACCCAATTGGCCTTCACAACCACAGTAATTGGATGCTTCAAAACCATCTCTCCCTTAATGCCAATAAATCCCATATTATTCTCTTCTCCCCCACAAAAGTTTCTGGATAAACCACCCTTCAAGATCTCCAGCCTCTACCAGTCCCCAATAGAAGTAGTTAGTTGTGCAAAATTACTTGGAGTTACCATTGATGAACACCTGAAATTTAATACTCATATTCAACTAAACATAAAAAAACCATCAGAAGCTCATTATGCTTTACAGAAACGCAAACTTTCTATCTTTAGCTACAAGACAAACACTCACCTCTGCCTACCTTCTCCCTTCTCTATTGTATGGTGCTCCTCTTCTAACCAACCTCACAACTTCTATCTCCTCAAAACTTGAAACTTGCTACTACAAAATCGCCAAATTCGCTACTAACTCTTCTCATTCTGCACACCATTGCATCTCCCTCCATAGTCTTCAATGGCTAGAACTCCCTAATCATCTTGAATACCTCCAACTTACTACTGCACACAAACTAATTTTTAAACCCACTGCTTGCCCTGCACTATCTAATATCTTGCCTGTCTATGCTCCTCTCAGGCCCCTAAGATCAGGCCACCAAAATCTTCTTTCAGTATATAAACCTAAACGACCACCTAGCCACCTCCTACTTTCTTACACTATAGCAAAAAAATGGAACTTGCTTCCTCCCCTTCTAAGAGTCACTACAAGCTATGAACAATTCAAATCTCTTCTCCATTCTCACCTCTCCCAAAAATGGAAATGTAATTGTATACTTCCTACCTGGATCCCATTACATCCCAGTTCCAATTTTCTCCCTCTTGTCCCTCTTCTTCCAACTCTCTCCTCAGCTCCCCACGCTCTACTTCTTTATCTCCTTTCTCTCCCCTGCTTAAACTCTCTATATATTCCTTTTACATTCTCTCCTCCCCACTGTCTACATGCCTCTTCTTACAAATGTATCTTTTACCTTTTTCATAAGATGTACTTTTCTACTCAAACATAAAATGAATCTTCGTCTAACTGTTCTTTTTTATCTTCCTCCTGGCATCTCTTCTCCTTTAAATTCTTTGCACCTCCTTTTTCCTACACTTCTCCTCTGATTTACTTCTTTTGCATTTCATATCTATGTTTAATTTCTTTTTTCTCTCTCTCTTCTATGCTAACAATACAGTTGTATAAAAATGTTATTTTTTGTATGTAAATTGTTAAATGTGCTATGTTTTTGGAAATTGTTAAATGTGCTATGTTTTTAGAACACAGATCCTTATGTGTGTAATGTATTTGTAATATGGAGCTTTTCTCCCTGGGCCTCCACTGAAAACGGACTTTCGGGCCCAGTGGACTTCCCCGGTTATCAAACTGGAAATAAATAAATAAATAAATATACATACAAACAAAAACGTCAGCAGCAAGAATAAAAATTCAAAAACCACAAAGATAAATGAAACTGATATTTGAGCGTGCTTTTCTTCTTTATTGTATAAGAACTTCTTGAGAAAATGAGTCCACAATATTAGGAAAGAAATATAAATAGTAAGAGAAGGGCAATAAAATTAGTAACCACCAATAACAATTGTTCAGCCCTGTTACATCATGTCAGTGTAGCATTCACCTAGAATGGTAATAAGATTCATGAATAAACATGTAAGGTAGCCAGGAAATGTAAGAGAAGTGGACAAGTCAGTAATTCCACTT
>NC_056738.1:500678685-500686185 GCF_019279795.1 Protopterus annectens
GTAATAGTCTTGTGTCTACAGTGGGTGCCAAGGGAAGATTGACAAGTTCATGAGAGATGCATTTGAGGTACTCGCGAATAAAGGTTGTATGCTGCACATGCACAGTGAGGTGTGCACATGGTTATTGTGAAAAAAATACATATATATTTATCAGACTTCAGGGAATATCAGAATTAGGAGTGAACTTGTCAGCAGGTTATGTTAGAGATGCTTAGTAATGCATGTTGCGGTGCTGGTACATTTGGTAAGTTCATTTATAAAAGTGACTGACCGCTGGTGCCATTCTACTAGAATTAGAGTTAAGGATCACACCTTTCTGTGGTATTTTCTGCATGCATATTTCTACGTGGGACCTCAGGATGACAAAAATGTACTTGCAGCTTGCATTTGTTGCCAATTTGGGATCTGGTAATAGTTTTGGGTCTAGAGTGGGCGCCAAGGTATGGACTGAGCCTAGAGCTTTGAGTTTCATTGTGGTAGGGTTCATTGTTGATTGATTTGATTACTTCTTTGGCTAGAGGTGGCATGCTTGTTATATGGACAGCAGCACCATTATAATTTAGTCACTGGATCATTTTACCCACATAATTGGTACAAAATTTGTCCTGTAATAGATGGGTCTTTACCAAGTTATTTAGATCGCAGGTAAGAAGCCTGGCAGTCAGTGTATTGCAACATCCTGGTGGGAGGAAAGGAATGCCTCGTCTGAGTTCTATAGTTTAAAAAAAAAAAAGGATCTGGGTTACTGCAATATGCCAGTAAATGGAATGGATGAATAGTTATTGCCATGTATATGTTATTCTTGCTACGTTATTATGAACAATGTTTTAAGGCTGCATTAAGAGATAGGGTTTGGAATGCTGTCATATGATCTTGGCAGTTAGTGGGGCTTGGAAATGGAGACGTGGTGAATTGGTCTGTAATTATACTGTCATTTGGCATTGAAAACTATTCAAATGTGTCATCGTACTTCAAAGTTATGCTTATGATTCAGCTGCCTAGGTTGTCATGATGGGGGCAGTAGAGGCACCGTGTCAGACAAATCCCTGCTGTATTCATGTGTTGGACAGGGCAGACTGACAGTGGTGGAAGGTGTATTTGTTGTGTATACCTGTTGATTAACAACTTGGGTATCTGTACCCAGCATATGCTACTCTCATTCAGAATAAAGTAGATAATTATAATAGGTGCTGGATATTGGTTTGTCTGACAATGCAGGGTTAAGTACAGATGATGAGGTCAAAAGATAGCAACTGATTTTGAGTTTTGGACTTCTTCCCCTTCACAGGAATGGTTATTTTAGCAAAGTTATGGGTTGATTGGAGCAGTATCTAATGGCTTGTCCCCTGCTTAATAGGTTGACCTTGCTCCAGGATGTTATGAGGTCTGCACCAACCCCTTGGGTTTGCTCATATTATGGTAGCACAAAAGCAATGAAAGTCAATAGTGTATCCACTCTGAATTAACTCCCTCTCACACCAATGAACAATTTCTTCAGCAAAATGAATCAGTGGGAGCGTTTTCACATCACAGTGGTTTTAGCTTATGTTGTTTTATTAAGTGGTTTTAGCTTATGTTGTTTTATTCATGGTCTGAAGAAGCATCTTTGATGTGAAAGCGCTAACCGTATTAAAGTTTTTTATATTATTTCTGCTGTGTTTCTCCCTCTGATTCATATTATGGTAGCCATATAATTTTATCCACTTTCATGTAATTGTGGTTAGCTGGCATATACTGGCATACTGTTTACAGAGCGGAGTTACGTAATGAAGGCAGGAGTGGTAATAGCAATACTGGGGATTTACAATGATGTAACACCGGTTATTTGTCAGCTTCTTAAAGTAGTAAAGTGCAATAGCTTAGAAATTGTCCTTATATATGTTGTTGGTCAGCTGTTACTTATAGCTTTGTTTAGAAGTTTGCCTTGGTGAAACTGGAGGGATGACAGGCACCTATTTTATTGCTATATTGCAGTGCATGCACATTTCTGTCCTGAGGTTGCAGAAGGGATGGAATTTAGTTAATTTATGCCTTCTTTAAACTTTTTTTTCCATGCGGGGGTTTCATATCTGTAAGATAAATTATGGAGACGATAAAAGGGGGGGGGGGGTCATAGTGATAACGTCTGCCACATAGACATGTTCAGTTTGTAAAGGCAAGGTGATTCATTTCTTTTCTTTTGCAGGTCATGAAGGTATGGAATTTGAGTGGGCACCGGTTGGTGACCTGAAGGATTGGGGTTCAAAAGGTGATGGAAGCTGTTTCAATTGAGCCCCAGTTGCTTGTGTGGTGCGCAGTGTCATCAGAGATGAGTGTGCGCTGAGTGAACAGTGGTCAGTGCCCTCCTGACATGACTTTGAAAGGTAATGGAGTCTTCTTGTAAGGATTTTATTAGTTGGAGTTGTGCACAATGGGGTTGCAGGGGATGGTATGTTGGTGTCAAGGTAATGCAGGGCTGGGGCTGTGTATGGGAAGTTTGGTGTTGCAGGTGGGGCAGAATCACAACAATCATAGGAGCATAGGAAACTATGAGGTTAATGGATTTAGGGTTTGTTGTAGGTTAGCCATGTCCAATTTTCTTATTTCCACATACGGTTCCTTCTGTCCATCGAGGGACATAGGTGGAATCCTGGGGTGAATTTATAGTCATTCATACAGCTTGGTAAAGGGATAGCTAGATGAGGCGCACATCATTTCAAATGTGGCTTTTAGGGAGTTATCCCTTATTGAAGTTGCATGTCGGTCATTTTAAAGGGGTTGCTTGGGTAGGGGTTCATTATAGGCTCATAGATTCATAGGTTGGTACTAGGCTATTGGCCCTAGGGCCTATACAAGCCTAGCCATAACAATTCCCTGGCTATTTTTTCGTACACTATTTACTTCCCTGGACCTCTGTGTAGCAGGGCAACTGACATGATCCCTGGGGTGAATTTCCTTTCTCTCATCCAATCATCAAGGTTTCTTTTGAAGAGGGCCAAAGAGGCGCTCTGCTTGACATGTATGGGCAGTCTATTCCAGAATCTGGGGAGTCTCTGGGTCAGGAACCTATCCCTCCAGCATGTTTTGTTTATTGTGATGACAAGGTTTAGATCCCTGGAGCATGTGGCTCTGAATGATTGGGATTTCTTTAAGTGTAGCATGTCCAAAAGCTCTGGGTTTGACATGGCCTTGTATGTTAAGCAGAGATCGCCTCAGAGTAGACGATATATGACAGAGTATAGCTGGAGTTTTTTAAGGTGGTCAGCATAGGATATCTACTTTAGGCCTGTAATTATTTTAGTGAGGTATTTCTGCGGCCTTTCCAGTTGTTGCAGATGTCTTGAGAGGTACATACCAAAGGGGCAGTGTATTCTATAATGGGTCTAATGAGGGATGAGTACAGTGGGACAATGACCTCCTTTTTTCTGGATGAAAAGCCCTTAGTGATGAGGTGTGCCACATAGAAGGATTTCCTGACTGTTGTGGCAATGTGGTTATTGAAGGTGAGACCAATGTCCACCTGTGTCCCTAAGTCTCTTATCACACTTTCAGTGTTTAGTGTACTGCCACCTATGTGGTAATTCATGGGTACATGTTTTTTCCCAAAGGGGATAACTATACATTTCTTGGCATTGAGCTTGAGCCCATTGCTCTGGCACCAAGCATCTGTTTCTGTAAGACCCTTTTGTAGAGTATCCACATCATTTGGGGATTCAATAATGGCTCTCAGTTTGTAGTCATCTGCGAAGTTTGTTAGCCATAGTCCCTTAGTGTTGGCCTGTACTTCAGAGAAGTAGATGCCAAACAAGAGAGGTCCCAGGACTGAATCCTGAGGTACTCCACTTGTCACTTGTCTGGAGCTGGATTTGGAGTCAGCTACCTTTGCAGTGTGGGTTCTGTCAGTAAGCCAGTTGGCAACCCGAGTGACGTAGGGATTAATGCTAAGCTTAGTAAGGTTATCTATGATTCCAGAGTGGGGGATGGTGTCAAATGCCTTGGCAAGGTCCAGATAGGCTGTGTGGACTGCCTTACCTTTGTCCACGACTCTGATGACTGATTCAAAGAAGTCAATCAGGTTCAGGAGGCAAGATCGGCCCTTCATGAACTCAAGCTGGGTGGGGTCCAGTGGTTTAAGTTTGCCAATATCATTGTTTATAAGCTCCATGATAATACGTTCCATCGCCTTGCAGATCAGGCTCATCAGACTGATAGGGGCAGTAGTTCCTGGGATCCAAGGTGGATCCCCCCTTGTGGAGTGGGATAACTGTAGCTGTGCGCCACTCAGTGGACACGAAGCCTGAGGTGAGGGTATGATTAAACATGACACTTAGGTGAAGTGCCAGTTCATTTTGTAGTTCATGTAGTACACAACCTGGGATGTCATCTGGTTCCATGGATGTTGTATTCTTAGCTTTGGAGAGTATGTTTTTTACCTGTGTGGCCGTTATTACCGGAATGTGGCAATCTTCCAGTATTGGGATGGGCCATTTAGGAGGTGAGAGGGGGGTGAAGTTGGCGCTGAATCGATCCGCCAGGATATTGGCAATATTCTTGGGATCAGTATATTTAATGCCATTCTGTTGTAGCTCAGAGCAGATCTGAGCATTGCCATTTAGATTCTTGACATAATTATAGAATGCCTTGTGGTTGTCTTTGGAATTGTTGGTAATTTTATTTTTGTAACTAGCTTTGGAGGATTTTATGAGGGATCTCAGATTCTTACTGAGGCTGGTAAGGGAGTTTTTTTGCATCCTGAGATTTTCTTCTTTTCTGCAACAGTTTCTTCCTTTTGTTGTAAAGTTTGTTTATGGCAGGGGACCACCAGATTGGCTTCCTTTTTTTGGAGGAGAGCATATTGGTTCTATTTGGGATGGCACAATTCATGCACGAGTGGATGTGCTCGTACAGTGCCTTAGTGTAGGATTCAGCAGTCGAGCTTTCAGTTCCCATCTGCATGGGTGTCATGAAGTTTGTGACTTCTGACTTCAGTAGCATAAAGTTGGCTTTGGAGAAGTTTTTTATAGAGGTTTCTTTACTGGGGGGTGGGATGTGGATGTTAAGGGTGATTAGCTTATGGTCTGACCTGACCAACGAGGGGGGTGACCATAGGTGTGGAGCATCGATTTCCCATGTTGGTAATGACCAGGTCTAGGATATTGGAGCCCCTGGTGGGACTATGGATTAGTTGATCCAGGGCACTGGAATTTATGAATTCCAAGAACCATTGGGCAAAGGTGTTGGTGCATGAGTAGTTTTCCCAGTTAATGGCAGGGTAGTTGAAATCACCCTGTATTAGGGTGTTTGGTTGTATATTAATATTTTCCAGTATGTTTAGAAAGGTGTATTGAGAATCTTGGGGCATGGTGGGAGATCTGTAGCAAGCTACAATTTGGATTGCAGTCTTACCTAGTGTTAGTTGCACCTGGAGAATTTCAGACGCATTGTGTTGGCCAACTAACCTTTGGTGAATATGGACACTCCTCCACCTTTAGTGTTTCGATCCTGGTTTGGTGGCCAAAAAGTGTGGTAAGAGTTGTAGCCTGGTATTGCAGGGGTGCTCTCTGGAGCCTTGAACCAGGTCTCAGTTACTGCACAGATATCGATGTTCTCCATTTTTAGGAGTGCCTCGAGAGAGTGCATTTTGAGGTTTAGACTTCTAGCATTGAGTAGCATTACCTTCAGATTTTGCATGCTTGTACCTGTTACGGTGGTGGTTTTGTCCTTTGAACTTGGCCTAAAAAAGGCACTATAGGGGTGGCAAGAGCCTTAGCCAGTAACTTGAATCCCAGGGGTGACAGGTGCAGACCATCTCTGGAAAAGCATTGTGGTCTGTCGATCATGTCCTCCCAGGCAGACAGATACTGGATCCCCTTTGAATGATACCAGAAGCTTAGCCAATTGTTGAAGTCAATCATTTTGTCCTTATATTGTGGTATCATTCTGGGCGAAGGCAGGATGCTACTCAGGCCTACGGTCATGCCTGCCTGGGCCACATGATCCAAGAACTCTTCCATGTCTCTTTTCATTTAGTTCAGGGAGGTACGTCTGAAGTCATTCACTCCAACATGGACAATGACAGAGTCATATTTGTACTTGTTGTGGAGCGACTTGAGTGCATGAGTTATGTGGCAGATCCTGGCACCCGACAGGCAGCTCACTGTAATTTTCTTCTTGTTCAGCCTGGTGAGTGGGACATCAGTGAGCCTGACTATAGAGTCACCTATGACTAAAGTGTTAGGTATGTTGTCTTGCCTTAGGGGCTGTTGCTGTTTGGCACGCTGGTGTTGTGAGCTATGTGAAACTTTGGTTGTGATTGGTGTCTGTTTGCGTTTCAGCTTTGGAGGTCCTTGTTGCTTGGGCAGGTTACAGTTAAGGGCCTCCGCATATGTGGATTTAGTGTTGCTATGTGTAGGTGATGGCGGTGTGAGTTTAGAAGGGCTGTGTGTTGCTTGAGGTGTAGTGCAGGTGTTAACCTTCACCTCTTGACTGTCTAGCACAATCTTGGGTGGAGAGTGCTTTGCTTCCAGTTTGGCTATGTAAGTGCATCTTTCACAGGTTGTAGTATTGGGTGGTAAGAGGAGAGGGTTGTCTCTGTACATGAGGCAATTGCTGCATTGCTCCAGTATGCCCAGATTCACCAGGTGGACAGGAGAAATCAATGGAAGCTGACCCTTGGACATGCCTGGTTGGTGCTTTTTTTTTGAAAAGTACAGGAGCTGTTTTCCCTTACCTTAGCAAGGTACTTTGCAATTATAGACTGTTTAGTGCCTATGATTAATTTCTCCTTATTAATAAGGAGAGTTGAGTGCTTGTATCACTTTAAGGCTTCCTAGTGCTTTCCAGCAGGTATTAGAGCAAGTGCTAGTCACAGGGATGCTTAAAGGTAAGGTAGCTTACCATTGTGTGGCCTTTGGGTTAATTTACTAGGGGATAGACCTTGGGCAGATGAATAGGGTTGGTCATGGACATATGGCAGATAACATAAGGTAGACAGAAAAGGGGATTGTTTCAGTGATGGTAAGGCAGGGTGAATGGACCACACTGAGGTCACAGATAATTCTACTTCACGTACATTAAGTCATGTCAGAGTTACTGCAGTTTGGGTAGTGTGGGGGTATATGAAGAGTTACTTTAGGGGAAGGGTACAGCTGTGTTGGGGATTGTTTATGGAAAGTGTGAGATTTCTACAAAGGGGTTAGAGTCACAATAGTCATAAGATCATAGGAAGTTAATAGGCTAATGGCTCCAGGACTTTTAAAAGCCAGCCAATTCAGCCCATGCTATCAGATAGGAAGAAATCTTGAGGTGAATTTAGTTGCTTAAATGGTGTTCATGGAGGGTCAGACAGGAAGTTTGTGTCTGATCTTAAGGTGGTATCATTGGGGTGAGTTAGGAAATGGTAGCATGCTCAGAAACACGTTTCTTTGTCTTCAGTTCTTCTGCATTTCCTTGGATGAGTCTCTTCTGCCAGGTTTAGATGATTTTTCCATTGTGTCTTATATTTGAAAACTTGCAAATGTG
>NC_056738.1:500691185-500693685 GCF_019279795.1 Protopterus annectens
AAAACATAAAGGTCCATCCAAACACCCCCATACTGGGTGACTGTACCTCTCCATCAACTGGGAAAACTACTCAAGTAACAGCACACTTGCTCAACGTTTCTTGGAATTCATCAATTCAAATGCCCTGGACCAGTTCATTCTTACCTCCACTAGGGATAGCAACATTCATGACCTGGTTATTACTAAAATGAGTGACTGTTACTCTCCACCAATTGTCAACATCTTCCTGGTCAGATCTGACCACAAACTAGTCACCATGAATATCCACATTCCTTCCACACCCCCCCCGCAAGGGAAACCACCATAAAAAAATTGTCCAAAGCCAACTTTGGGCTTCTAAAAACTGAAGTGGCTAATTTTACATTGCCCATGCAAATGGAGAATAAATGGAAGATGGCAGAATCATACTCCAATGCACTGTACAAACACATACACAAATGCATGGAATGGACCATTCCAAATAGAACCAAGATGCTACCTCTAAAAAAGGAAGCTAATCTGGTGGTCCCCTGCCATAAACAAACTCTACAACAGAAGGAAGAAACTGTTGCAGAGCAAGGCAATATCCCAAGATAGGAAAAAATCCCTTGTCAGCCTTAACAAAAGCTGAGATCCCTCATCAAATCCTCCAAAGCTAGCTATGAAAACAAAATAGCAGCAGATACTAAAGACAACCACAAGGCCTTCTATAGCTATGTCAAAAATCTACAAGGCAATGCTCAGATTTGTTCAGAGCTCTTACACAATGTTAACTACTATACTGAGCCAACAGATATTGCCAATATACTGGCTGACAGATTCAGTGCCAACTTTACCTCCCTCTCACCCCCCAAAGGGCCAATCACAATACCTGAGGAATGCCAAGTACCCAATATTAGAGCTTCACAGGTTAAAATTGCACTGGCCAAGGCCAGGAATACAGCTTCCATGGGACCTGACAACATCCCAGGCTGTGCAAAATGAACTGGCACCACACCTGAGGGCCCTGTTCAATCACAGCCTCATTTCTGGCTTTGTCCTAGCCGAATGGTGCACTGCTACAGTAATTCCACTCCACAAAGGAAGTGCGACTATGGACCCTGGGAACTACTGCCTCATTAGCCTGATGAGTCTGGTATGCAAGGCTATGCAGTGCATCATCATGACCTAATAAACAAGGACACAGATAATCTCCAGACTCTAGACCCCACGCAGTTCAGATTTGTTAAGGGTAAATCTTGCCTGCTCAATCTGGTAGACTTCTTCGAGTCTGTCACCAGAACTGTGGATGAAGACAAGGTAGTTCACATAGCCTACCTCGATCTGGCTAAGGCCTTCGATACAATTCCTCACTCAAGAATGATAGATAAACTCACTAAATTAGGCACCAACCCCTATATCACAAGGTCAGTTGCAAACTGGCTCACTGATAGAACACACACAATGAAAGTAGCAGACTCCAGGTCTGACTACCAACCAGTCATGAGTGGAGTCCCACAGGGTTCGGTCTTGGGTCCTCTCCTGTTTGGCATCTACTTTTCTGAAGTCCAGGCCAAAACCAAGGGACTATGGCTGACCAAGTTCGCTGATGACTGCAAACAGGGAGCCATTATTAGCTCCCCAAATGATGTTGGCATTCTACAGAAAGGCCTCACAGAAACCAATGACTGGTATCAGAACCATGGGCTTAGGCTCAATGCCAAAAAATGCATAGTCATTCCCTTTGGGAAGAACACAGTACCCATGAGCTACCACATCAATGGTAGTCCACTGAACACCGAAGGTGTCATAAGAGATCTGGGAACACAAGTGAAATTCAACCTATCCTTTGATAATCACATTGCCACTGTGGTCAGAAAATCCTTCTATGTGGCACATCTCATTACAAAGGGTTTTGCCTCCAAGAAGAAAGAGGTCATTGTCTCTCTCTACTCTTCCCTCATTAGACCAGTTATCGAGTACAATGTCCCATTCAGCATGTACCTCTATAGACATTTGGAACAACTAGAAAGACCACAAAAATACCTCACTAAGAGGATCCTAGGCCTTAAACACTTGCTCTATGTGGAAAGACTAAAAAAACTCCAACTTTTCTCAGTATCCTATCACATACTTAGAGGCGATCTCTGCTTGACCTACAAGGCCATGTCAGACCTAGCACTGCTAGATATGCTACATCTAAAGAAATCCCAGTCCCTCCATCACACATGTGCCAGAGACCTCAAACTCATTACCACAATCAACAGAAGTTGTTGGAGGGACAGGTGTCTAACCCAGAGACTGCCCATGCTCTGGAATAGACTTCCTTTACAAGTTAAGCAGAGCACCTCACTGGCCCTCTTCAAGAGAAATCTTGATGAGTGGATGGGAAATAGAAAATTCACCCCGGGGATAATTTCAGTAGCCCTGCTGGACAGAGGCACAGGAAAATAACATAAGGCGGCATGTTGCCATGGAATCTTTTGGGCTAGGCATATAAAGGCTCCAGGGCCATTAGCCATTATGAACCTGTGTGTGTGTG
>NC_056738.1:500698685-500741185 GCF_019279795.1 Protopterus annectens
AGCAACTCTTAACAGAGTTCTCCCCAGACTGAGTCTACTGATCGCAACCCACCCATTAACAGAAACAACAGCCAGGAATCAGCTACACAGTTCTCACAACTTAGTGCTGTTTTTTTACTACATATTGTGGATACACACAACTGACACAATCCATTTCTCAATGATTCTGCTGGGTAAAGTTCTAATGAACCCCCAGCTGGAGTGCTTTGAGGGGTACACTGAGACTCTGACTGTAAAGCATTGATTTTCAGGTTGGAACTTATGTTGTCTTTATTCAAGAATGTGGAATAAGTTTTGACTCTGCTCTTCAGTCAGTGGTTGCTTGAATTTTTTTATTTGTTAATAATTTCAGGTGTGGGGTAGCCACATTCTTTGATTTCCTGTCCTTGCCTATTTAAGTGGTACAGTTTGAAATATTTTCTGCTTAAAAACCTCAGCTTTGGCCGGCTAAGATCTAGCTGTATTCAACTGGATGTATAAGAGAATTTAAGTACCTTTATCTGCACTTTTTTTCAAATAATATAGTATTTAAATTGATTTAACTGTGTTGCAGGAATATTAACTGAACTGGAAGTTTTGACTCTGCTCTTCAGTTAGTCCCACCCACCCTCACTGTTTTTGTTTTGGTGTTAATCTTAGTGGCCTTGAAACTGCCCGCCCCTCTTGTAAATTTGTGTTTGGATACTCCTTCTGGGCCCATCTCATTTGCTCACTCAACTGAGTGCAGTGAGATCATATTCTGATTTCAGGCACTCCTACTTTGTACAAAGAGAGCATCTGGGAAACAGAAAAAAAAATTAAGCTTGTTTCCTGCCTTTCCTGTTAAGTGGTATAGACTGTAGGCTTCTGAGCCCCCAAGCCCTTCTGTGTTGGAGGGAAGCCTTCTAGCTTAGTTTTTTTTTCTTATAACTAGCCAGTTTTCTAGTTTCAGCACTCAAATCTGTTTCTTTGAACTCAGCACTTGTTCGGAACTCATTGTAAGCACTACATAAGCTGCAAATTACTTCAGCACTCAACTTTCCTCACTTTTCTAGTGGAAAGCAGTTTTTAGTACTTAATAAATAAGCACTTATCCAGGCATGTCTAAGGGTCAGCTCCCAGTGATTTCTCCTGTCTACCTGATGAATCTGGGCATCATGGGGCAATGCAGCAATTGCCTCATGTACACAGACAACCCTCTCCTCCTACCACCCAACACTACAACCTGTGAGAAATGCACTTATATAGCCAAACTGGAAGTGAAGCTCTCTTCACCCAAGACTGGACTAGACAGTCAAGAGGAGAAGGTAAACACTTGCACCACATCACACTCATCACATAGTCCCTCAAAACCTACACCACCAAAACACACACATAGAAACACAAAACACACACCTACATTTGCGGAGGCTCCCAATAAAAACCTGCCCAAGCATCAGGGACATCCAAAGCATAAACGCAAGCAAACTCCACCCCCCAACACAACCCAAATGACACATAGCCCACAAACTCAGTGTGCCACTCAACCACAGCCCATAAGGCATAACAACGTACCCAACACTCTAGTCATAGGTGACTCTATAGTCAGGCACACTGATGTTCCACTCACTAGACTAAACAAGGAGAAAGTTACTGTCAGCTGCCTGTCAGGTGCCAGGATCCACCACATAACGCATGCACACAGGTCACTCCACAATAAGTACAAATATGACACTGTCATTGTCCATGTTGGTGTGAATGACCTGAGACGTACCTCCCTGGACTACATGAAAAGAGACATGGAAGAGCTCTCTGATCTTGTATCCCAGGCAGGTATGACTCTAACCCTGAGTAGCATCCTGCCATCACCCAGAATGATACCACAGTACAAGGACAAAATGATTGACTTCAACAATTGGCTAAGGTTCTGGTGTCATTCTAAGGGGATCCAGTATTTGTCTGCCTGGGACGACATGATCGACAGTCCACGATGCTTTGCCAGAAATGGCATGCACCTGTCGCCCTTAGAATTCCGGATACTGCTTAAGGCTCTTGCCACCCCTATAGTGCCTTTTTTAGGCAAGGTTCAAATGACAAATTCACCACTGTAATAGGTACAAGCAAGCAAAATCTGAGGGTAATGCTACTCAATGCTAGAAGTTTAAACCTCAAAATGCACTCACTCGAGGCACTCCTTAAAATGGAGAACATTGACATCTGTGCAGTGACAGAGACCTGGTTCAAAGCTCCAGAGAGCACCCCTGCATTACCAGGCTTCAATTCATACCACACCTTTCGGCCACCTAACCCAGAAAGAAGCACTAAAGGCAGAGGCGTGTCCATATTCATTAAGGATATCCACACCTCCAGGCTAGTTGCACAGTATAATGCATCCGAGATTATCCAAGTGCAACTAACTCTGGGCAAGACCGCAATCCAAATTATAGCTTGCTACAGACCCCCCACCATGCCCCAGGATTCACACTCCTCATTTCTTGATACACTGGAAAGTATTAGGGTAGAAACCAACATCCTAATAATGGGCGATTTCAACTACCCCACCATTAACTGGGAAAACTACTCATGTACCAACTCTTTTGCTCAACGTTTTCTAGAATTCATAAATTCCAACACCTTGGATCAACTTATTCACACCCCACCAGGGGCAGCAATATCCTAGACCTGGTCATTACCAACATGGCAAACCGGTGTTCCACACCAGAGGTCAATTCCTCGTTGGTCAGATCCGACCACAAGCTAATCAGCCTAGACATCCACATCCCACCCCAGCCCCAATTAGTGAAACCATCTTAAAAAACTTCTCAAAAGCCAACTTCACTTCTTAAGACAGAAGTGGCAAACTTCATGACACCCATGCAGACGGATAATAGAGGTATGACTGCTGAATCCTACACAAATGCACTTTATAAGCACTTACACGAGTGCGTGGATCATGCTATCCCTAATAGAACCAAGATGTTATCCTCCGAAAAAGGAAGCCAATCTGGTGGTCCTCTGCCATAAACAAACTCTACAACAGAAGAAAGAAACTGTTGCAAAAAAGAGTAAAATCCCACGACTGGAGAAACTCCCTGGTCAACCTCAGTAAGAAGGTGAGATCCCTCATAAAATCCTCCAAAGCTAGTTATGAAAACAAAATTGCCACTGACTCTAAAGACAACCACAAAGCATTCTATAGCTATGTCAAGAATCTAAATGGGAACACTCAGATCTGCTCTGAGTTACAGCATAATGGCACTAAATATACAGAACCAACTGATATTGCCAACATCCTAGCAGATAGGTTCAGTGCTAACTTTACTCGCCTCTCACCCCCTAGAGGGGCCATCTCTATACCGGAAGAATGCAAAGTTCCTATAATCACGGCTGCACAAGTAAAAAACACACTCTCCAAAGCCAAGAACACAGCATCCATGGGACCTGACAATATCCCAGGCTGCGTTCTACACGAACTACAGAATGAACTGGCACCCTACCTAAGTACCATGTTCAATCATAGCCTCACCTCAGGCTTTGTACCCACTGAATGGCGCACCATGACAGTTATCTCACTCCACAAAGGGGGAGCCATGATGGACCCCGGGAACTACCGCCCCATTAGCATGACGAGCCTGGTCTGCAAGGCCATGGAACGTATCATCATGGAACTCATAAACAAAGACATTGGTAATCTCCAAACTCTGGACCCTACTCAGTTTGGATTTGTAAAAGGCAGATCATGTCTCCTAAACCTGATTGACTTCTTTGAAGCAGTCACCAAAGCCATAGATGAGGGTAAAATGGTTCAAACAGCTTATCTAGATCTTGCCAAGGCTTTCGACACCATCCCCCACTCTGGAATTATAGATAACCTCATTAAACTAGGTATAAATCCCTATGTCACATGATGGGTTGCCAACTGGCTCATAGACAGAACCCACACTGTGAAAGTAGCGGAATCCAAATCCGACATCAGACCAGTGACAAGTGGAGTACCACAGGGTTTAGTCTTAGGTCCTCTCCTGTTTGTTATCTACTTCTCTGAAGTGCAGGCCAACACAGAAGGTCTTTGGCTAACAAAGTTTGCAGATGACTGCAAACTAGGAGCCATAATCAAAACTCCTAACGATGTGGACAAACTACAAAAGGGCCTCACTGAGACAGATACCTGGTGTCAAAGCCATGGCCTGAAGCTCAATGCCAAAAAGTGTATTATCATCCCCTTTGGTAAAAACTCTGTACCCATGAACTACCACATAGCTGGTAGTCTACTTAATGGCAAAAATGTGATGAGACCTTGGGACACAGGTGGACAGTAGTCTCTCCTTTGATAATCACATCGCCACAGTGGTCAGGAAATCCTTCTACGTGGCTCATCTCATCACAAAAGGATTCTCATCCAGAAAAAAAGAGGTCATTGTTACCCTCTACTCATCACTCATTAGACCCATTATAGAGTACAATGCCCCTTTTGGTATGTACCTCACAAGACATCTACAACAACTGGAAAGACCACAGAAATACCTCACAAAGTGGATTACTGGCCTCAAACAGATGCCCTATGCAGACCGTCTCAAAAAACTACAGCTTTACTCCATTGCATATCGCCTACTCAGGGGCGATCTCTGCCTAACATACAAAGCTATGTCAAACCCAGAGCTGTTGGACATGCTCCACTTAAAGAAATCCCAATCCCTCTGAGCTACATGCTCTAGGGACCTTATCCTTGTCACCACAATAAACAGAACATGCTGGAGGGATAGATTCCTGTCCCAGAGACTTCCCATACTCTGGAACAGACTACCTATCTATGTCAAACAGAGCTCCTCATTAGCACTCTTCAAGAAAAATCTTGATGATTGGATGGGAAATGGGAAATTCACCCCGGGGATCACTTCTGTGGCACTGCTCGACAGGGGCACAGGAAAATAATTTTCTTGGGTGGCGAAAGCCAGGGTACATTTTTTGGCTAGGCTTGTATGGGCCCTAGGGCTGATAGCCTAGTACCTACCTATGAACCTATGACATCCACTTTCTTAACACTTGCTTTAACCACTGTATTGCTCCCCCGGGACTCAGATTCTCCAGGTTCCCGAATGGGACTACTAGGGATTCTCCTATTTATGCCGAACTGGTGAAAATTTACAATGACATTGGACTGAACACCCTTAAAATTGTCATTAAGCACAATGAGAATAAGTTAAAAGTGTTGAAGGGGGAAGTTGAAGAGTTGCACAGTAATATTTTGCAACATCCGGACACATTTACGATGGCATTTCTTCTAGAATTACACAACATACAGCCACCTTGATCTATAGGAAGATAAATAAATTACACAGGGATTTACAACAATACCAGAATGGTGCTGCATACCAACTGGCCTCTGGCAGGATAAGATTTGGACATTTCTGTCATAATTTTAATCAAGGCTTTAATCAAAACTCTTTTCAAATCCAGTGTCCTCCTACACCTGCTCCTCTTATTGCTACTGCCTCTGCTAATAACCTGACAGAACCAGCCAGAAAACCTAATCCTACAGTTTCTCCTTTGAACTCCACACAAACAGAGAGAAGCCTTCCACATATTCCCCCACCCCTGAACTCATGCAGCAAGTGTGTAACACTTAACCAGAGTCCAGCAGAAGTGCAAAATGTTTTTTTATCACCAGCCCAGTGGATCCCAATCAACAGTTTGCAGACACCTGCGAGAACTACTCGAGGGAGGGGCAGAGGCCGGTGGATATTTCAGAGCACAGGGAGATCTATGCACACCAGGAATGCCCGGAGGAGGTAAGTGACACCTCTATAACTGACAGACTATTTTATCTTGTCCAGTTTTCAACCTCACCAATAAAACTTTTTCAGACTCCCACCTGCAACTTCTGAGCAAAGGTTTTACATTCATTCCAGCCCGGAGGGTTACTGTTATAATTGTGTTTATATTTAAGAAAACTTAACTTGAAAATGTTACATGCTGATAATGACTCATCTGGTGATTCTCGTGACACAGAATTATTTTCTGCCTTCAATGTGGTTTTATAGGTTCATAGGTTGGTACTGGGCTATCTGCCCGAAGGCATATATTAGCCCAGCCACGTTGTGCAGTATTCACCACCCCTTTAGTAGTTCCCTAGATCCTTGTACTAGCAGCTAGTTTTGAATAGAAGAAGCCTGTATAACCCTGTGTTACATACTACTTTACATACCTTCCTTAAAGTATGTGAGTTTGACTTCAGAAGAGTACTTAATGAACCTTGTGATGTTAAATGGTTTAATTTAACTCTTGATAAGCAAACTGCCTTAGGAGACTTTAAGGGTGATGTTAGCTTGTGCATCATGAAGGCAGATAAGGGCACTGAAATTGTCCTGATGGACCAGGAAGTTTACATAAATAAAATTGAACCCGGCTTGATTAATGATGAGTTCTATGTGTCCACAGATATTAAGAATGTTAATAAAGACTTCTCAGCCATCAACCGCTTGCTCAAAAGACTAGAGATGAAACCAGTGCATTTCATTGGAAGACATATATATATATATATATATATATATATATATATATATATATATATATATATATATATATATATATATATGTGTATATATATATATATATATATATATATATATATATATATACACACACACACATATATATATATACACACACACACACACACACACACACACACACACACACACACACACACATATATATGAAAAAATGCAACTTTCCACCAGACCCATAAAAAACACATGACAAACCAGTAGTTTAGCTCTTTCATTCCTTTATTTGGTATATGGAACTTCTTTAGAAAATAAAACAGAGATTGCAAGCAGTCAAAATAAATAACAGTTCTTATAATGTACATTAAATGCATCAGCCAATCAAGCAACAGTAGAGAGAATTCATATGTAAATATAGTAAATGTATGCTGTAAAAAAGCAGCAAAGTTATTAATTATAGTGGTGTTAAACTGATTGTGCATGTCTCTTTTTCAGCAGTAGTAGTTCATAACAAAATTGTAGCTTAGTAAGAGCAAAAAAATGATCAACAATGTTAAAATTAAAATAAAACATTAGTGGTATAACCATTTTAAGGCCCATTTTAAGTTGCCATGATCATTAAGTCCCGGGCGGCCACCGTGGTGCAGTGGTTAGCGTTGCCGCCTCACAGCAAGAGATTATATATAAAATTTCAAATTCCATGCTGAAATAAGAAATGGACTCGGACTAGTAGTTTTAAACACTTTCGTCCTTTTATTAGTATCTCGACTTCATGAGAAACATATGTACAAAATCACCTCATCGTCGACTTTATAGTGTCAATAAACAAAGGATAAATAAAAGAAAATGATGTGTGCAACAATAAAATTGTAAGCAACCTATCAGGAAGAACAGAAACATGACTAAGGGAGTGGTTATGTGAACCATCTCAAGACATATCTGATATTAAGATTGCCATTAATGCCTGGGGAATTTTCTGCATTGAGTAAAAATTGCCATTTTAATTCACTTACTTTGAGGTAAGAGTTAACATCCCCTACAAAAATATCATCCTGATTGTGCAGAACAAATTTAAACATTTCAAAGTTCATGCTGTCCACACTATGTTTTGCCAGGGCATTGCTGAAATCTGTTTTTCTTATAATAGCATTGTGTTCTTTAATGCGAGCAGAAAGTTTTTGAGTAGATTTCTCTAGAGAGAAAAAGTAACACATTTTGCAAATGCCTGCACATATATATATCTATATATATATATATATATATATATATATATATATATATATATATATATATGTGTGTGTGTGTGTGTGTGTGCGTGTGTGTATATATATATGTATATAGATATAATTATTTTCCTATTAAAATGTAATTGCAAGCCACACAGTTTTTGCATGTAAACATACCATGGGACAAAGCAGCCTGTGCTTGAAGAACAGTGGAAGGTGAATCCGAACTTTCAAACACACTCCTAAGGGTTTGTGTTCTTTTGTGCGAGAACAGAAGTTTATTGCCAAGGGAAAGTAATAAATCCCTATTATTTGCAATCATAGACCAGTTATGCTCGATAATCTGCCGAATAGAGTGCAGATCCCTACAAATAGGCAATGGAAAGCTATGAAATATCTGGTACCCCTTCATATGTGGAAACAGAGTCAAAAGAAGGTGCGACCATCAGATCTGTAGTTTGGTTCATTGTAACATTGTAACACTATGTTCATTTGGTCTATGTTGCTCGGGATTTTTCAGAGTTAAGACAGAAACAGATCTTCTGCAACTTACACGACAGCCTTTTACACCTGCCCAAGGTTTCTGGTGCAATCTCAACTTTCTGTAGACTTACTGGAGACTTGTTACAGGATCAAAGTACACCATTCAGTCATCTACTGACATGACATTTAAATTGCTTTTAACAAGTACAGTATAAATGGCAGCCAATTTGCAGCCGTGGAAGGTTTTCTTTGTTAGAAGACTCGCACATTGTTTTAGTAGTTTTTAATGTATTCGGTAGCGGCTGCTTCTGACTGTGGATCGTATCCTGGTTTAAGATGACACCACTTACTTATTTTAAACTCTTCAGGCACTGTTTTATTTCTTTTATACAATGCTTTACACTATTTCCAATACTATAGCATTTCTTGTGTGAAAGACTGATATTTTGTTTTAAATTATTGATTTTTTCCCAACACAGTCATAGTGGGCTTAAACCCCACATTAAAGATAACTCTATAACTCCACCTGGCTTGAACATATTAAGAGTTGATAGACCTCATAGAAAAGGTGGTGGCATTGCCCTTCTTTACAAATCCAAATTAAAAGTCCAGTTCCTTCAAAAAGAAACCCCAGATTTTAACTCAGCCGAGACCCTATTCACCAAAATGCTACTAAACCAACACAAACAACTAAACCTTTTCAGCATGTATATACCACCAGGAGACAACCTTAATTCACTAGAATCTATACTCCACTGGGCTTCCTACTCCCTGTCCCAAGAAACTTTACTCCTAGGTGATGTCAACATAGACTGGAACACTATACACTCACCCATAGCCACCATCCACATAAACCTATATAATTTCATACAACTCACACTCACCCACAAGAATTGACAATACGACCAAACGAGAATCCACCTTAGACTGGATCCTGACTAACCAGCCCAATACTGCCCACCTATCTGGAATACTACCTGATTCCCTCAGTGACCATAACCCAACCTTTCTCCTTCGGCACAAAATAAAATCTACTAACACCCCCGCTCTCTTACAAATCCGTTCCCAAAAAAACTTCTCCCCAGAGCAACTCTCAGAAGCCCTAAAATCCTGTGACTGGGCTCCCATAAAAACCCTTCCCCTGGATAATGCAGTAGAATACTTTAATGCCAAATTCTTAGAGATTTTAAACCAACTAGCCCCACTAAAAACTATAAGATTGTGAAGTAACCCTGCCCCCTGGTTAAACAAAGCCACAAAAACCTTACTCAAGACTAGAGACAAAGCTTGGATAACTTGGCAAAAATACAAAACTCTCGTAACTAGGCAAAGCTTTGCTGAGCTCAGAAAATAAGCAAAAAAGCAGGTTAGGTTGGACAAGAAACACTACTATATTTCTCTACAAAGTAAACATAACAATCCACAGAAATTCTGGGCTGCAGTGAACAACATCCTCCAGCCTGGTAAAGCTACCACACCACCCCCAGATATCACAGGTACTGATCCACACATAGGCTCTCATTTTAATAACTACTTTGCCTCTTCAATACTGAACCTGGTAAGTGCAATATTACCCATGACCCAACATCAACCCTTAAACTACCAGACTAACTCCACCCCCTTCACTTTTAACCCAGTTCCAACTACAACCATTCAAAATCTCTTAGCTATACTCAAAACTACCACCCTAGCTGCCAACAGTCTCCCAGCTCAATATCTCCAAATTGCATCCAAGGCCATCGCCTACCCCGTCTCCCTACTCATTAACAGATCTATCTCCTTGCATTCCATTCCTTCTTTATGGAAAACCTCATATATCATCCCTCTCCACAAAGGAGGTCCATCTACTGACATCTCCAACTACCGTCCCATTGCTATCCTATCACCCTTCTCAAAAAGTCTAGAAAAATGTATCTACCACCAAATCCTTACCCATCTGTTAACTAGCAACCTTCTAACTAAAACCCAACATGGATTCAGACCTTCCCATAGCACCAACACTGCTCTAATTAACTTCTCCAATACCATAAACTCGCATAGGAACCAAGGGAAGCTGGACTCTGACACCTTCTTAGACCTGTCCAAGACACGATACAGTTTCCCATAGCAAACTCCTCACCTGCCTAGCAGAACTCAACCTTGATGACTCCACCCTAAAATGGTTTTACAGTTACCTAAACAACTGGTCAGAATCTGTCAAATGGGGTAATTCCCTATCCCCCCACTCCCTGTCACATGTGGTGTCCCACAAGGTTCAATCCTTGGTCCCCTTCTCTTCAACATATTTACAAATAATCTCCACCTAGCTACCACTAAAGCCAACATCGTCCAGTATGCAGATGACACTACTCTAATCTGCTCAGCACCAAACATCCAATTATTACAAAGTAAAGCCCAGGAATCCTTCACTGAGGTAGAGAACTGGCTAAACAACTACCAACTAATACTAAACCCCCAAAAAACATAGCTAATACTATTCCACCCAATCAATCACTCCTCCGCCACCTTTACCATCATGTCAAGCAATGGCACCCTCATCACCCCAGTAACTGAGGCCAAACTCTTAGGCATCACTATTGATCAACAACTTAAATTCAACAAGCATGTATCCCAAACTATCTCTAAAGTCCATAAAAAACTTGGTTGCCTATATCGTTGCATACTATTCCTAACACCCGAAACTAGAACAGCAATAGCAAGAACTCATCGCTTATCAACAATACTATATGCCTCACCAGTCCTCACCAACATTAACAAAACTAACCTGAACAAACTCTCCACATGCTACAATAAAATAGCTAGGTTTGCTGCCAATAATAGATCACATTCCCACCACTGCCAATCCCTAATTAAACTGCACTGGTTAGAATTTCCAAACCTCCTACGCTACCACCAACTGATCATAGCCCATCAAATTCTTTTTCATCCGGGGAAGAGCCCTGCCCTAGCTGACATATTAAACTTTCACATCCCCAAAAGGGAACTACGTTCATGTAACAAAAACCTGATTGAAATCAACCCATGCAATAACAGCACTGGGGAGGCCCTATTCTCTTATGATGTTGCTAAAGTATGGAACACCCTCCCACCTGAACTCAGGCTACAAAGTCACACAAGCACCTTCAAGGGCCTTCTTAATTCACACCTCTATGCTAACCCTCTCTGCAACTGCAAAGACCCCCCTTGAAGACTCACTACTCCATATAAGTGACCTGCTGTATGTCTCCATTGCATACACTATATTCTCACCTGATATACTCACCTGATATGTACTTTTTTTGTAAATATTGCAAATAGGGGTTCTACTCCTGAGTATCTCATTGTTTTACAAAATTGTTCTTGGACTTCTTTCTTTCTCTTAGCTTGTATACCACTTTTTTATTGTTATCTAATCCATGTATGTAATCTGTTAACTTCCTTGGAGCTTTTCTCCACTGAAAACGGACACTTTGTGTCCAGTTGGATTTATCCTGGTAAAATAATGTTAAAATAAATAAATAAATAGTGGTCATCGGTTCTTTTTCATAATTATCTCTTCTGATTGGTTTCACCTTTCATACAGGGCACTGGCCATTGTATCAAGTTTACCACGTCTATTGTTTTTTCACTCAGGGTTTACATTGGCAAGTTTTTCATATTTTTTTCATGTTTGACACTCTGGTTACATCATTTGGACATGGCATTATCTTTTTGTCATACAGTGGATTGGCTATTTCCTTCATATATTGTCTGTGTTTATTGGGTCCATTCATCATAATGTGGACTAGCGTTTTATTCCAAATTATTGACTCCTATTGGTCTCACCAACAACACTGTTATTATTTTTTTACGCATTGTGTGTGTGTGTGTGTGTGTGTGTGTGTGTGTGTGTGTGTGTGTGTTGTGTATGTGTATGTATATATGTGATGCCCGTGCCCTGTCCCAGTAATCAAGGAGCCTCAATCCTCACCACTAGCACCAGTGAGGGTCGTGCCTTCCAACTGTACTGAATTACTCATTTTTTTACCGAGTTTTGGGGTCCAAATAATGGGGTGCCATGATTCCCAAGTGTTTTTTGATTTTTTTCCAGGTTTAAATTATTTTTTGTGCTTTTTGAGCTGACATCATCATGTGCATGATGATGTCAGCTCTGTCAGCCTGTCAGAATTGAGCTCAAGGGCTTTCCCGGCTGGCTGTTTGAAAATCTGCGAGTGCACTTAAGCAGGTACTGTTTTTTTCTTTCCTAGCTAGCATATCTGCGATGCGAGTGCCACACTGAACGAATAGAGTTAGAGCTAAAACAGGTGGGTGCTGCTTATTTCTTTTCTGGGTAAATCTGCGAGCACCGCACTGAATGAACAAATGGAGTTAGAAGCTCCTTTCTGATACTGCTTAACTGAAGGAACTTGTGAACGAACTGTTCTGGGTTTGTTCAGCTGCATGGACGTTTCTCATCAACGGAGGTTTTAAGGTATCTACTGTTTTAAGCTGGTGTGTGGTGTGAACGAATATCCTTTCAGCTTAACTTGTGAATGAACTAACTGTTCTAGGTTTTAAGGTATCTACTGTTTTAAGTGTGTGTGTGTGTGTGTGTGTGTGTGTGTGTGTGTGTATGTGTGTGTGTGTTCGCTGTGATGCATTCACTTTAATTGAAGTTTATATGAATGCAGCAGAGAAGTCATGGTCAGGTTTATGGCAATTGTTGTACCCATGACCATCTGTTCAATGACTTGATGAAGGGTCTCCATTGCTGGGCAGCAGAGCTTTGAGTGGGATGCTGCCAGAAACTCTCTTCAAGTTTCACTTTTATCTCTTGCTCAGGAATGGCAGTTAATGGTGTGGGTTTCTCAAGGATACGCCTCCCTTCCTTGAACTTTTAGAAAAACTCAAGAGACAAGTTGATGTTCCGTTTTCTGGGATGACAGAACTAGCATTCTCTGCTTCATTTCAGTGTTTTCTCCCTTCACTTGTACAAGTACTTTCCTTCCTCGTTGCATTTCTTATTGTTGAAACGCTTGTAATAAAATATAACAAAACTCACTATAAAAGTGAAATTTCACACTCGTTTAAAATGCATCCCCTATGCTGGACTCATATGTTAAGCTTTTTCAGTTAACGAGAAGCTCAGTGCGTCACAGGAGTCACAATCAGAAGGTGTGTGTTTCCAGAGTAGAAAGCTGGTTCCTTTGTGCATTATTCCAAGCTTAGTGTTACCTCGCCGTACCTCAACTGCCCAGATTTTCGCAGAATGTCCATATTTTTGACCCATATTTTTGGTCTGTTCCTCATGAAATTTGTGGTTTTCTGGATTTTTGTGGCAAATCATTGAGGAATTAATTCACTAAATAATGACAGTGTTTGAATTGTTCAGAAAATGTATTGGTAGGACAATTTATTCTAACAACTGACTAAGTTTAAAGAACAATACTACACATTTGTCCCTGTTTTGTGCCTTTGCCACTCCCCCCATTATTTTTGGCTTCGTGCAGATTTTTGTACTAAGAGGTTCAGAGGTATGCCTCACACGAATCATTGGAGTTACAAACTCCTATAATATTCTGGCAGTGTCGATGACTGAGTTGGATGGCAACAGAATATATGCTAGGATAAGAAGACCTAGGATAAGAAGACCTTTTCCCAGACATAAAACTTTCTTTACTTTTGCAATGTACAACAATAATACTGAGGGGTGTCCACACTGGGATGATAACAAGTACACACACAGTAAAGTACAGTACAATTTCCCTTTAGAACACACAGAGATCACAGTCAGTCTGAGGCTGGTTTCTCCCTTTCTCTCCAGATCCCCAAGAAGACTCCTCACTGGCACAGCTATAGGGTTCAGATCTCAGCTGAGTGGTCAAGCCAAAACTTCCAGCACCCTCTCTGTCCAACCAGCGCTTTGTGTCCCTGCCTAAGTAGCTGACGCACACACACACTTTGAGATTTGTTATATATACAAACACACAGACACTCCTGGGGAAGGCTGGCACAGGTTCACTAGCTATGCCCCCTTTGGTCCAGAATATAAAGTAGTACCAACTGCCACCAACCACTACTTATCAGCTACTATAAAGGCTCTTACCAAAGGGTGTTCAATTCTAGTGTGCAATGTTACTGTTATTCAAATAGTAAGTGTAACCCAGGGCTAAGGCTATTGGAGTGGCTTATACAGTACCACCAAATACATGCAAGTACTCTGAGATCTTAAATTATCTCTGCACAAAACAACCACAGTTAAAAGGTTTAAATATATTAAATAATAAATAATAACAACATAAGTCAATACTCATCAATTCAACATGGTGACATTAGAGAGTTCAGAAGTCAGAGGAAATACTTTAAAACAACATTGTAGAACAGTCTGACATAAATATAGAAAACAGCTAGACTATTCTGGCTATATTTCTATCTATCTCTAAGAAAAAATCACTGTTCTAAATACTACTTACAGAGCAAAGGTGAATTGCTGGTGAGTTGTTGTCAGCTTCAGAACCAGATACAAAATGCTCAAGCTTTCTCTCTGAGAAAGTATTAAATTGATAATACCTATTACTGCTGAGTCATTTCTGATTACATCATTCTTCACACTTCTACTTAAGTTTCCCGGGCTCACAGAACTTAAAATTTTAACATTTATTTTTGTAATCTGCACCTGCCAGGAAGCTACAGAAATAAAAGACACGTTACATGTAAAACCTAGTAATTATCTCTGTCTTAGAACAATAGAAAGAATTTCCTAGCCCAGACATCCTGTCTCCTAGCTTGAGATGAAGCAGTCATAAAATGCTTTACTCATCAGCTTTCTTCCAGTAGGGTGCATTGTGGTTACATTTTTGAAGCTCAGAACATACACAGTTTTCTTACATTTGTCAAACAAGCCTGTGGATCATATTAATATTTATAATGACATAGAATTATTTACAAAATTCTATCTGGCTGGGCTGAAGCCCCTCAGTTTTTCACAATATATGTCTATATATCTATATCTATCTATCTTTCTATCTATATGTGTGTGTATGTATATATATATATATATATATATATATATATATATATATATATATATACATATACACACACACACACACACACACACACACACACACACACACACACACACACATGTGTGTGTGTATGTGTGTGTGTGTGTGTGTGTGTGTGTGTGTGTGTATATATTTGTATATGTATAGATAAGGAGAATGTAACAGCTGCCTGTCAGGTGCCAGGATCCAACACAATGCATGCACTCAGGTCACTCAACAACAGGTACAAATATGACTCTGTCATTGTACATGTGGCTGTGAATGACCGGAGACATACCTCCCTGGACTACATGAAAAGAGACATGGAGGAGCTCTTGGATTATGTAGCCCAGTGTGGTATGACTCTAGCCCTGAGCAGCATCCTATCATCACCGAGAATGATACAGTACATGCAGAAAATGATTGATTTCAACAAATGGCTAAGTTTCTGGTGTCACTCTAAGGGGATCCAGTATCTGCCTGGGATGACATAATTGACAGACATCAATGCTTTGCCAGAGATGGCCTGCTTCTTTCACCCCTGGGCTTCTGGATACTGGCCAAGGCTCTTCACACCCTTATAGTGCCTGTTTTAGGCAGTGTTCCAAAGACCAAATTACCACTGTAACAGCTACAAATAAATGTCATCCGAGGGTCATGTTGCTCAATGCTAGAAGTCTAAATCTCAAAATGCGCTTGCTTGAGGCACTCCTTAAAATGGAGAATATCAACATTTGTGCTGTAACAGAGACCTGTTTAAGGCAGCAGAAAGCACCCCTGCACTACCAGGCTATAACTCATTCCACACCTTTTGGCCCTAGAACTTTAACCAAAGCTCCAAAGGCAGTGGTGTTTCCATATTCCTAAAGGATGTGCACACCTCCAGACTGGTAGCCCAACATAACACATCAGAGATACTTCAGGTGCAGCTAACATTAGGTAAGACAGCGATTCAGGTCATAGCCTGATATAGGTCCCCAGCCATGTCCAAATACTCGCACTCCATGTTCCTAAGCACCCTGGAGAATATTAGGGTCCAATCTATTACTCTCTTACTAGGCGACATCAGCTACCCCTCCATTAACTGGGTAAACTACTTATGTACCAATACACTTGCCCAACATTTCCTGGAGTTCATTAATTCCAATGCCCTGGACCAGCTCGTTCTTACCCCCACTAAAGGTAGCAACATCCTTGACCTGGTCATTACTAACATGGGTGACCGTTGCTCTACATCAATAGTCAGCTCTCCCTGGTTAGATCCAATCATGAACTAATCACCTTGGAAATCCACATTTCTCCCCACCCTGTGAGAGTTAAAGAACAGGTTAAAATGGATTTTTCTGAAAATGTAAAATAAATGTTCTGTATTTCAGTGCACTCATCTAAAACTCATTTAACTATCTTGGCAAAAACATATAGCTTTGCATTCATTGTTAATAAGAATCAGAAGTAAAATATTTTATCTCTTATAAACTATGCGTCTTGTGAAATTTATTATCTACAAGCAGGTCAAGATGAACTCTTGTATGCAGCTGTGCCTTATCTATATGATATGCAAGACAGGCCAAAGACAAAAGGAGTTATTCTTCAGGAACAGAATGTTTAAGATATGGAAACAAACTGTCAGCAGACCAGCTTGAAATGAAAGACTTATTATTCTGGCAAATTCTCAAAACTGCTGATGCAGGCAGGAAAGACACTATAAAGTTTTGACTTTTTATTTTGTATCAGAGACTTTGATTTTCCTATCCTTACAGACCTGATGCTGTAAGCTGAAGTACGGGTTTGATATATACACACACACACACACACACACACACACACACACACACACACACACACACACACACACATATATATATATATATATATATATATATATATATATATAACTTTCATTGTTAAGCTATATGTAAACCTTGTGTGCAGTAAATGAATGTCATAACAGCAGAACCATCTCACTGTCTTCACTGAGTAAAGGTATAGACTACCTGAATAGTGTTGTGCCATTTTAACAGTGGCGAGACCAGTCCAGTCGAAATGACCAGTGAGGTGGCCTGCAGAGGTGCCTCTCACAGTGTGACATTCTAGCATAGACCTTCTTAGACTCGACTCTTCTCTTCCAAAAACTTTGTCCATGGACTGGCAGGCAAAAACACTGCGGTGCAGTATAGGGCAGTACGGTAATTCTCCTTCAGACAGTTGGTGATATATGGGGTCCAGATTTTCCACTGCCAAAAATTTGTCTCACCAGCATCTAGTTAAAGACAGCAGAAAATTCTCCCACAACTGATCTTCGTGTCAAGACTGGACACCTTATTCTGAACATTTGTGGCAAATATTTTCTTCTGTTTTTCTTTTAACAATGAATGCAATTCGTGACAATGCCAAGAAGTGCACTGAGTCTTTTACTTTTGATGTGTCTGAATCATATGTAGATGTGTGGAATTATTTAAATGCATGGTATGAGCAGCAAGTTAGCACCTGTAACTCTTTATTAGGGAAAACTGACAATCCAGCATTGTGCAAATGGATTGCTACATTTGATTGGTAAGTACATAAGGCAAATGTGCCACAAAATGTACAAAAATGTGCTATTTGCAATGATTTAAATGTTACTTTTTGCATGCCCTGTCATAAACGTATTGTACAAAACCTGGAACACAACCAGGATAAAGCAATGCCTGAAGCACAGACAATGGTTCCTGTTTCTATATGTCCTGTCGCAAAATATTTGTTAGAGGATGATGCAGATGTCAAAGTTTGTACTTTACAGTCTGATTTGCAGCAGTTTAAAGATTGTATTGCTAAAGTTAGTAACTGGCAAGATCTTGACCTCATGGGTCATTTTCAGACTTACTGTGACAAATGTAATGCGTGTAGTAAACTGCATGCTGACACAGCTGAATGTACAAAAGAATTTTCTCAGTTTTTGAAAGTCTCACAGACTGAAATTAAGACCTTTACACAAACTGTTATTAAACAGGGCAGTAAAACTACTGGTATGATAGAAGGGTTAATGAGTAAAATGTCCATTTGCAAGAAAATTATGACAAGCAGCTGGCTGGCACACAGCACGATGTAACTGTTGCAAGGGAGGAAATAAGCACATTATGAGCTCAATTAGAGGCACAGGAATTTGAGGCTGCTAGAGCAGCAGACTTAGCTAATCAAGACATTTTAAAATTACAAGCCCTGTTAGAAGAATATCAATCTAAAGCATTAGAAACTACTGTTACAAGTCCTATTATAGCCTCAGCAGGCTTTTCTGCTGAAGTTCATCATCAGTCTAGGATGTTAGAAACTCTCCCTAAGTGGGATAAACAGAAGGATACTTTTAATAACATGATTACATTTGAAGCTTGGGTTCTTAAAACTCTAGGCACTGTATGGAATAATACACTTGAGCATTGTTTCTGGAATTTTATTCCGCAACATTTTATGGCTTATATTCAGCAAAATCAATATCCAATACAAAGTAAACACTTAGGAATGACAGCAGTATTATTAGCATACACTAGGGGGCAATCTCTCACACCAACACTTTTAGATCAGTTTCAAATGATGGGTCTGTGATTCTTTAGAAGAACAAGCTGAACATTACCAGCTTGCATATATGCTAGTCAATGGTAGTGATGAAAAGGATATGAAAGATTTTAATTTTCAAAAAGCTGTTATGCACTCCTTTTTGGACCATTTGGAAGGTGTCCCAGGGGATATCAAACTTATTTATGAGGAATCATCAAATACACTCAGAGTTAGATAAATTGCTGCGAGCACATACTATGTGTAAAGATAATGCTATTCATAAGTAAAAGATTTACACTCCCCATTCTGCACCCATTGTTAGTGAAGTAAGGGAAAGAAGGCATGGGAGATGGATTAATCAGGGACAGCACATCCCACAGCAGGTAATAGGACAACCACAGCAAGGGAAAGTTATACAGGGGCAACAACGGGTAGCTACAGCTCCCCCAGACACTCTGTTCATAGGTAGGTACTAGGCTATTGGCCCTAGGGCCTATATAAGCCTAGCCAAAAAATGTACCCTGGCTTTTGCCACCCAAGAAAATTATTTTCCTGTGCCCCTGTCGAGCAGAGCCACAGAAGTGATCCCTGGGGTGAGTTTCCCATTTCCCATCCAATCATCAAGATTTTTCTTGATGAGTGCTAATGAGGAGCTCTGTTTGACATAGATAGGTAGTCTGTTCCAGAGTATGGGAAGTCGCTGGGACAGGAATCTATCCCTCCAGCATGTTCTGTTTATTGTGGTGACACGGTTTAGGTCCCTAGAATGTGTAGCTCGGAGGAATTGGGATTTCTTTAAGTGGAGCATGTCCAACAGCTCTGAGTTTGACATAACTTTGTATGTTAGGCAGAGATCGCCCCTGAGTATTTAACTTCTCAAGTTACTCAATCTATAGAGGGTCTTCCAAAGAGACAGCCTATTTGTTATTCCTGTAAACAGGTAGGTCATACTAAAAATGATTATAAATATTATCGCAGATGGCACCAGGAACAAGAGACAAAGGGTAAGTTTCTTACCATGAAAAACTTTGATAAGCCACGTGTACCATGACAGCAACAGGTAATGCAGCCAGAAGTACAGACACAGCAGTACACTTCACAACAATATGTGACAGAGGGTAATAGTGGACTACAGCAACAACCCCTATATACCACAAACACTCAACAGCCAGTATTCCCAGTACAGCAAAGGGATGGTGTGACATCTAGTGTCAATGTACAACTTGATATTGTTAGCACACAGGATACAACTGTTCCTTCTGACTTTGTTCCTGATGGTCCAGTAAATCCTAATTATCAGCAGCAAATAGCTTTGCATCATGAACTTAATCGATCTTCTTATGTTGACTGTGAAGAGGTCGAGGAAACACTGCAATTATGTCCTTTCCAGTCCAATACCACTAACGATTTGGGGTGGAAAGTAGATCTACTATAGGGGTGTGACCCCCCCACCCAAGTCTCTTTCTTGACTAACTTCAAGAAAGGGAAAGATGGATGACCACTTATCAACATTTGTGTAGAGGGGAACCTGTGGAAAGATGTTCTTCTTGATACAGGAGCGGTTGTCTCAGTGACAAGTAGGCATTTGCCTCCTGACTTGTCTAAATGTACATGTACTTCAGGTTTTAATGCTCTGGATGTCTAGCCATAGGTAGTAAACCTGTACAAGTACAATTCACCTGTCAAGGGTAACCAGTGAAAGGGGTATTTTTGATGCATAATTCTTGCACTTCCACAATCTTGGGAATGGATATAGTGTCCAAAATGGGAATAGTCATAGACCTTCCTAATGGGACTATATGGCAAGGACAAGGTCCCATGTTGTGTATGATTGAGGCAATACATGTATCAAACAGTTCTGAAAAGGGCCGTACTGTCAGCCCTACTGAAAATGAAGTATGGTTAAAAGTAAAACAACAGTTCCCTACATTGTGGTCTCAAGGGCCCACAGACTGCAGGAAGCTACAAGAAGCAGTTTCTGTAGGTAGTGACAAAGATTTTTTCCACGGTTTCAAAAACAGTATCCGATCCCAAAAGAAGCAGAGACAGACATGTAAAACTGCATACAACGACGGCTTAATGTGGGAATAATTCAAAAGGGAAATAGCCTTACAGATTCACCCATATAGGTTCATAGGTAGGTACTAGGCTATCAGCCCAATGGCCTAAGTAAGCCTAGCCAACAAGGTTCCCTGGCTTATGCCACCCAAGAAAGTTAATTTCCTGTGCACCTGTTGAGCAGAGCCACAGAAGTGATCCACGGGGTGTATTTGCTATTTCCCATCCACTCATCAAGATTTTTCTTGAAGAGTGCTAATGAGGAACTTTGCTTTACATAGATGGGTAGCTTGTTCCAGAGTATAGGAAGTCTCTGGGACATGAATATATCCCTCCAGCATGTCCTGTTTATTGTGGTGACAAGGTTTAGGTCCCTCGAGCATGTAGCTCGGAGGGATTGGGATTTCTTTAGGTGTAGCATGTCCAACAGCTCTGGGTTTAACATAGCTTTATATGTTAGGCAGAGATCTCCTCAGAGTAGGCGATATGCTACAGAGTAAAACTGGAGTTTTTTCAGACAGTCAGTGTAGGGCATCTGTTTGAGGCCAGTAATCCCCTTTGTGAGGTACTTCTCTGCCCTTTCCAGCTGCTGCGGGTGTCTTGTGAGGTACATTCCAAAAGGGGCGTTGTACTCTATAATGGGTCTAATGAGTGCTGAGTAGAGGGGAACAATTATCTCTTTTTTCCTGAATGAGAACCCTTTTGTGATGAGGTGTGCCACATAGAAGGATTTCCTGACTACTGTGGTGATGTGATTATTAAAGGAGAGACTACTGTCCACCTGGGTCCCAAGGTCTCATCACACATTTGGCGTTAAGTAGACTGCTGTTTATGTGGTAGTTCATGGGTACAGAGTTTTTACCAAAGGGGATGACAATGCACATTTTGGCAATGAGCTTGAGGCCATGCCTCTGACACCAGGCATCTGTCTCAGTGAGGCCCTTCTGTAGGATGTCCACATCATTTGAGGACTCGACTGTGGCTCCTAGTTTGCAGTCATCTGTGAACTTTGTTAGCCAGAGGCCTTCTGTGTTAACCTGTACTTCAGAGAAGTAGATACCAAACAGGAGAGGTCCCAGGACTGAACCCTGTGGTACTCCACTTGTCAGTGGTTTGAAGTCAGATTTGGAGTCTGCAACTTTTACAGTGTGGGTTCTGTCAGTGAGCCAGTTGGCAACCCATCTTGTGATGTGGGGATTTATACCTAGTTTAGTGAGTTTAGCTATAATTCCAGAATGGGGAATGGTGTTGAAAGCCTTAGTGAGGTCAAGATAGGCTGTGTGAACCACCTTACCCTCGTCTACAACTTTGATGACTGCCTCAAAGAAGTCGATCAGGTTCAGGAGGCATGATCTGCCTTTCATAAACCTGAACTGGGTGGGCTCCAGAGTTTGGAGGTTACCAATGTCTTTGTTTATGAGTTTCATGATGATACATTCCATGGCCTTGCAGACCAGGCTAATAGGGCGATAGTTCCCAGGATCAGTGGTGGCTCCCCCATTGTGGAGTGGGATAACTGTTGCTGTGTGCCATTCAGTGGGCACAAAGCCTGATGTGAGACTATGATTGGACATGGTGCTTAGGTGGGGAGCCAGTTCATTCTGAAGTTTGTGTAAAACGCAGCCTGGGATGTTGTCCGGTCCCATGGATGCTGTGTTTTTGGTTTTAGAGAGTGCAGCTTTTACCTGCATAGATGTGATTACAGGGACTGTGCATTCTTCCTTTATAGATATGGGCCCTTTAGGGGGTGGGGGTGGGGGTAAAGTTAGCACTGAACCTATCTGCCAGAATGTTGGCAATATCAGTTGGTTCTATAATATTTGTGCCGTTGTGCTGTAACTCAGAGCAGATCTGGGTGTTGCCATTGAGATCCTTGACATAGCTATAGACTGCTTTGCGGTTGCCCTTAGAATCAGTGGTGATTTTGTTTTCACAGCTAGCTTTGTAGGATCTTATAAGGGGATTTCAGCTTCTTACTGAGGCTGACCAGGGAGCTCCTCCACTCATGGGATTTTACTCTATTTTGCAACAGTTTCTTCCTTCTGTTGTAGAGTTTGTTTATGGCAGGGGAACACCAGATTGACTTCCTTTTTTTGGAGGATAGCGACTTGGTTCTGTTTGGGATAGCACGATCCATGCACTAATGTAAGTCCTTATAGAGTGCATTTGTGTAGGATTCAGCAGTTGTAACTGTATTGTCCATCTGCATGGATGTCATGAAGTTCGCCACTTCTGTCTTAAGAAGCATGAAGTTGGCTTTGGAGAATTTTTTTACCGTGGTTTCCTTAATAGTGGGTGGGGGCGGGATGCAGATATCTAGGGTGATTAGCTTATGGGTGGATCTGACCAACGAGGAGTTGACTTCAGGTGTGGAACACCAGTCACTCATGTTGGTAATGAATAGGTCTAAGATATTGTTGCCCCTAGTGGGGGTGTGGATAAGTTGATCCAGGGCATTGGAATTTATGAATTCTAGAAAGCGTTGAGTGAAGGAGTTGGTACATGAGTAGTTTTCCCAGTTAATGGTGGGGAAGTTGAAATCGCCCATTATTAGGGTGTTTGGTTGAACCCTAATATTTTCCAGTATATTAAGAAAAGAGGAGTGGAAATCCTGGGTTAGTTGCACTTGGAGAACCTCGGATGCATTATGCTGCAAAACTAGCCTGGAGGCGTGGATATCCTTAATGAATATGGCCACACCTCTGTCTTTGGTGTTCTGGTCCAGGTTAGATGGCCGAATATTGTGGTATGAGTTATAGCCTGGTAATGCAGGGGTGCTCTCTAGAGCCTTGAACCAGGTCTCAGTCACTGCACAGATATCAATGTTCTCCATTTTAAGGAGTGCCTCGAGTGATTGCATTTTGAGATTTAGACTTCTAGCATTGGCCAGTTAAAAAGAAAGATGGCACTTATCGATTGGTTATTGATTTATGAAAAGTGATCCAATTCACGACTCCCAGGGCTCATCTGATTCCAGGGGTCCCAGAGTTAGCAGCAAGAATAAAACCACAAAATCAGTGGTTTATGGTCATAGACTTAGCTAATGGTTTCTTTGCAGTACCACTGCAGGAAAAAGATTGGCAAAGGTTTGCTTTTACATTTTAAAATGAACAGTATGTCATGACACGGTTACCGCAGGGGTTTCAAAACAGTCTGGTTATATGTCACCAAATAGTTGGATGAATACTACAATGCATTACATTGATGACATACTAATACAGTCTGAAACAAAAGAACAGCATTTAGCTAAAGTGAGATAGGTCCTTCAAATACTGCAGGAGGCAGGGTTTAAAGTTAAAAGTGAAAAGGTACAATTCATGTCATCTAAAGTAAAATTTCCAGGTACTATTCTACGTCCTTCTGGGCATACTCCTTGTTCGGAGAGGGTGCCGGGAATTTTGCAAATGGATAAATCGGTTATCAGTCTGGATTTGCACAAATTTCTGGGTGTCATGAATTATAATCAAGACGTCATAGAGGATTATGCCAGCATGACAGTTCCTCTGTATGACATGCTTTCTAGCCAGAAAGCATTACCCATTCTGGAGTGGGGGCCAAAGGAAAATACAGCTTTTTGTGATTTAAAGGCAGCATTGGTCAAGGCTACAGAATTAGTAGCTCCAAGTCTAACACGTCTCTTTGTGTTACAGACAGCAGCTGGACCCAACACACTCTGTTGTGCTTTTACAGGAGTGGCCTCAGGGCTCTGATTCTAGAATGAAAAAGACTTTACGCCCCATTACATTTTTCAGTAGGAAGATGAGACATGTTGAGAGGGGACATCACCTGTCTATTCAGCAACCTTTGGCCATTTACTGAGGTTTAAAACAAGCTGAATACCTAACACCTTTTTCGAAAGACATTATAGTACCGACCGCATTATGCCATACAGGCTTTGGTGAATGAGAATCAGCTAAATAAACTGATTGATGGAGTCCATCAAGCAGTATTTGCAAAGTGGTTGGCTTTATTTAGTGCCAAGCAAGTTATAATAAAGGCAGGAGATAAGTATTAGTTATCTAACTTCATGGGATATGAAGGAAAACGACACAAATGCATTAGGCACATTTCAAATCCAGAAAATTCCATTCTCTCACCTGGTTTTCAGGAAGACAGGGCATCCATCTTTGATGACGGTGCTCGATTTTGTGACAATGGACAATATCGGACTGGATTTGCAGTAGTACCAGAAAACCCTTATATGGGACAGCCGACTCTGATTCAATTACCAGGACATATGTCTGCTCAGCGAGCAGAACTGGAAGCAGTTCTTTTTGTGTTACAGCATTTTCCACTTGTCAATATTTTTTCAGACAGTGCATACATAGTTAATTCTCTGCAGCTGCATATGTCTACATGGGCAAGGAGAGGGTTTGTTGATAACATGGGCAAACCACTCAAGCATGCTTCTGTGTTACAGACTATTTGGAATTTGGTTCATAGTCAGTCCTTTGTGGGATGCTACAGTATCCTAAAGGTAAAAGCTCATCAGGAAGCTACAAATTAAATTTTTCAGTTAAATAACTATGCTGATCAGATGGCAAAAAAGGCAGCAAAAAAATGAATGCAGTTGTGTCCTACAGAACACCTTTCTAGTGTACCAAATAAAACCACTGCAGTACATGCCATACAGACATTTTCAGTTCAGAATTTGTAACATGATTTGCTGCAGATCCAAACTAAGTTTGGACTGCATGAAGAGTTAGAAAAATGTGCTCTTGTAGGAGAAAGTCCAGGGCAATGTTATGCAAAATGTTTTGAAGATGGTTCTAGTCTTCCTTATATACCATACCAACAGGCACGACAGTTAGTGAAATGCAATCATCAGGTATTGGGACATTTGGGTACACAAAAGTTATGGCCCATTATAAAGAACAAATACTGGCATCCACACTTAAAGAAAACTGTGATTTAGTGCAGGCTGAATGCTTAATATGTTTGCAGGTTAATGCTCAATTAAAAAAAAAAAAAACAGTTACTAAGAGTAACTCCAGGGATGGACCTTGGTATGCCATCCAAATTGACTTTGCAGGTCCATTACCCCAGCTAAAGGTGGGGACAGGTATCTTCTAGTGGTAGTTGGTGTTTTTTCAAAATGGGTAGAAGCAATTCCTACAAAAACAATGATGGCTAAGGCTACAGCAGAAGGCTTATGGAAAAACATTTTTTGTCATTGGGGATGGCCACTAGTTATCGAATCCGATAACGGGCCACAATTTGTCAGTAAACTGATGAAAGCTTTGTGTGAATTGCTTGGTATCCAGCAATAATTTCATGTTCCTTACCATCCCCAGTCTAATGCGATAGTGGAAAGAATGAACAGGACTCTTAAGGAACGACTTAAGAAAGCCTGCTTGGAAAAGGGCATACATTGGGTAAAACATTTGCCTGAAATCTTGCTGGGTGTCAGAGCAACTCCACACAGTAAAACAGGGATATCACCTTTTGGAGTTATGACAGGCAGGAAAATGCCTGTACAATTGCCATTTGTTCCTACTGTTAGTACAAACAGACCATTATTAGAAATTGCACAGCATCAACAATGGTTAAAAGATATTTCTGAATCGTGTCAAAGCCTATCAGAAATGCAAGCATTCAAATTACGGTCAAAGGATCCTGTTATGCCAGAAGAAAACCTTCCCTCTGGGACACAGGTATTGATCAAGATGTTCCAGACGGACGGTCCATGGGATAGTAATTGGCAAGGACCTTTTGAAATAATTGCTCAGTTAGGACCTCTAATGTACAAAGTTAAAGGAAAGAAAAAAGCAAAATAATTATTGTTAATAGAGATCAGTTGAAAGTCATTAAGTAACTTCATGTTTTGTGGTGGTTTTTTTGTAGAAAAAAGAAAGAAACCTCCTGCACGGCAGCAATTGCAAGGCTCAGGAAACACCAACAATCAGGAACAAAAAATCAGAGCCAGCAAACGGTGACTGAATAAAAAAAAAAAAAAAAAAAAGTGTATTCAACAATATCACAGCATATTGTAACAAAAACAAACCGGTTTCGGCTGGCAAAGCACAGCCTTCTTCAGTGTACAAGAAAATCATGAAATACAATAGCTGCATATATACAGATAGCAAAAATCCTATTGGCTGAAAATTATAGGTGTTCATTAAGTCCAGGTGGGAACAACCCACCCAGTCTAATGATCCATTTCTTTTCTTTTGCATTTAATATGGAATGCCATTCAGATTTGTGAGCCCTATTCCCTAGAATCATGTCAATGACAATAAAGTTAAACTTGCTGGTGGAATGTACTAATGTGTGTTTATAGAGAGCATTGTGTATCTTTTTTTGTTTGATATTACTTAGGTGCTCAGAAATACGAATTCTAAGAGGTCTGGACGTTTGTCCAACATAAAAAGCACCACAATTGCAAGAAGCTAAATAAATAATCCAGTCACTGGAACAGTTAGAAAAAAATCTTAAGTCAAAAACTTGTGAACAATTCCGACTGGAGAATTGTTTAGACTTATAAATATGTTTGCAATTGTTACAATGTCCACATGGAAAACAGCCTTGTAATGGTTCTCCTGTCAATGTCGTTTGTATCAAGTCATGTGATTTGTTATCCCTGTGTTTATAATGATTAAAGAAAGAGTTAAGATTCCTCCCTTTCCTATAGGAAAAAAGGCAGTTGTCAGGGATGATGCTGTTAATCTCCATGTCGCATTGTAAGATGTTCCAATGTCTCCTTACACTTTGAATAAGGCGGTTAGAATTGCGAGCAAATGTGGTTGTGAATCTAAGAGGTTGAGCGAATGAGTTGGTATGTGTCTTATATGTTAATAAATCACTTCTGTTCAAAGAGCTAACCTATTGCTGGCCATGGTAATGTTACCACTCATTCGGTCAACAGCAGGACAACTTTTCCTTGTCCATATAATGCTACTTGTATCTTTGGGTACATAAGAATTCCCAGTAATGTTACCTTTTGGTCCACGGTTAGGGGTCATTATTACATTTGACCAAATAGTCCTAAGTAAACCCTTGAATTTGATTCCAAAGTTTATATTAAATGTTGTCAGTTTCCTATATTTTATTTGGGAAAAGGAAAAAATTCACAGGAATATCCAAAATCAATACAAAAGTTAATCCTTGCATATATATAAATGTGTGGTAATTGTACTACACAGGGAATGAGTATTCTTCCCAATAACACGAAAATACAACTAAATTTTACTACTGGAGTTTCTGGAGTTTCTGTAATATGTACTAATTCCACAATCATTACAGGCAGCATACATTGGGGATATGTTTTATCAATATTAACAGGTAAACCTACCTCTGTTCATACAGACCATTTGGTTAAAATCCCTTCTACCTGTAAAAAGGTATGTACTTCACAGACACAGGCAGGTGCCGATATAAAAGAACTTGATATGATACTCTGCTAAGAGGCCTAGGTACAGGCATTGGAGCTATTAATGCAGCTGACGTTAAAATTCTAACTAATTATTTAAAAGTAGTGGGGGAAGATATATCTCAGATTGTGCATTTACAAGCATCTTGGAATCCAGAAATATGGAAGACACACCTGCACAATATAAATTATCAGCAGCAATTTTTAGACAATTATGATGTTATGCAGCTACATCAGTTAAAATTTGATGGTAACATGACAATTTTTGTAAACTGGACAAAATGCATTATGCAATATTTGTATGTGCAAATTCAGAGAAATAGAGTACAAACTGAACTTATGTTACACAATGAGAATGTTTGGTGACAATTGTTTAACAAATGGATACCTGATGCAGATTGGCTTAATCTATTTACTGAAGTAACATACTGTACTCCACAATATTGTACTGGAAAGTTTATGCATTATAATGTTACTGATACCACTATTATGTGTCAGTTTAGTGTTACCTATGATATTTCTCATACCAGAAGGCTATGAGTATTGGTTGCCACAATTTGAAGGTAATTATATAGATATGAGAGGAAAAACACATAAAACTGAGTATTGTACACAGACTCAAAATGGACTAATTTGTGGACAGCATTCGCCTATGAACCATGATTACTGCACCATTCTGTTAATTTGTGTAAATGGACTATTATGCCTTCTTCTTTTCAAATGTTTATAGAAGTGGCTCCTCAGTATATTTGTCTGGTTACAGATAAAGATGTAGGTCATAATTTAAAATTACCTTTTGTAGGGTGTTTATCACATGTTGATTTCCTTACATGGAATAATAAGAGCTATGTGTTTGCTGAACCAATAGAAGTAAATATTTCCAAGAACTGGAATTATGACTTAATACAGCTTCCCAATATATCTGTATCTTTGGATAATTTAAGGAAAATAATGAAGAATACTAAAATTCTCAGAGAGTATCTGGAAAAAAGAAAAAAAGTATTCCGTATTATGAGGCATTAAGCATCATTGCAAAAGATAAGACTGCTTAGTCTGGCTGAAAAGGACAAAAAAGACACTGCTCATAAATGGTGGGATACCTTTACTGGCTGGACGAAATCAGGAAAAAAACTAAGTTGGTTGATACATCCTGTATTAGTAGTGTTAGGCATTATAGTCATACTAACCATCTGGAATTGCTACTTAAGTTGACATTTGTGAAAAACTTATAGAATTCAACAAATTATGATAGTTAACCTAGATAAACTAGCAAAGGTTTCAATGTGTACAACTGAAGTTGAAAATGAACAGTCATTTTCCACTTTTAAAATGAAAACAGGGAATTGTGAGAGTAAAAGAACAGGTTAATATGGATTTTGGTGGATTTTTCTGAAAATGTAAAATAAATGTTCTGCATTTCAGTGTGTAGAGTGCACTCAGCTAAAACTCAGTTAACTAATTTGGCAAAAACATATAGCTTGGCATTCATTGTTAATAAGAATCAGAAGTAAAATATTTTATCTCATAAACTATGCAGCTTGTGAAATTTATTATCTACAAGCAGGTCAAGATGAGCTCTTGTATGCAGCTGTGTCTCGTCAATATGATACGAAAGCTAGGCCAAGAACGAAAGGAGTTATTCTTCAGGAACAGAATGTTTAAGATATGGAAAACAAACTGTCAGTGGACCAGCTTGACAGGAAAGACTTATTATTCTGGCAAATTCTCAGAGCTGCTGATGCAGGCAGGAGAGACACTATAACGTATGGGACTTTTTCTTTTATATCAGAGACTTTGATTTTCCTATCCTTACAGACCTGATGCTGTAAGCTGAAGTACATTTTTGATATATATATATATATATATATATATATATATATATATATATATATATATATATATATATAACTTTCATTGTTAAGCTAGATGTAAACCACATGTACAGTAAATGAATGTCGTAACAACAGAACTGTCTCAGTGTCTTCACTGAGTAAAGGTACAGACTACCTGAATAGTGTAGTGCCATTTTAACACCCCCAGCAAAGGTTACCACCATGAAAAACTTCTCCAAAGGTAACTTTGAGATCCTAAAAACAGAGGCAGCTAACTTCACAGCACCCATGCAAATGGAGAATAGTTGTGTGACCGCAGAATCATACACAAATGCATGGATCTTGCCATACCCAATAGAACCAAGACACTCTTCTCCAAAAAAGGAAGCCAGTCTGGTGGTCCCCTGCCATAAACAAACTCTACAACAGAAGGAGGAAACTGATGCGGTATAAGGTGAAGTCCCAAGACTGGAAAAACTCCCTTATCTGCCTCAACAAAAAGTTGAGATCCCTCATCAAATCCTCTAAAGCTAGGTATGAAAACAGAATTGCAGCAGATAGTAAAGACAACCACAAGGCCTTCTATAGTTATGTAAAAAATCTCCATGGCAATACCCAGATTTGCTCTGCGCTACTGCACAATGGTACCTCCTATACTGAGCCAACAGATATTGCCAGTATACTGGCTGACAGATTCAGTGCCAACCTTACCCCCCCCAAAGGACCAGTCACAATACCAGTAGATTGCCAGGCACCCAGTATTACCACTGCACAGGTTAAAACAGCACTGTCCAAGGCCAAGAATATAGCTTCTATGGGACCTGACAATATCCCTGGTTGTGTTCTACATGAACAACGGAGTGAACTGGCACCTCCACCTGTGTGCCCTGTTCAATCACAGCCTCACCTCAGACTTTGTCCCTGCCGAATGGTGCACTGCTACAGTCATCCCTCTCTACAAAGGAGGAGTGACTACAGACCCTGGGAACTATTGCCTCATTAGCCTGACGAGTCTGATAATGCAAAGCTATGGAATGCATCATCATGGCCCTAATAAACAAGGATATAGGGAATCTCCAAACTCTGGATCCTACACAGTTTGGTTTTGTGAAGGGTAGATCATGCCTGCTCAACTTGGTCGACTTCTTTGAGTCAGTCACCAGAGCTGTGGATGAAGGCAAGGTGGTTCATACAGCCCACCTTGATCTGGCCAAGGCTTTTGATACCATTCCCCACTCAGGAATCATAGAAAAACTCACTAAGCTTAGTATCAACCCCTATATCACTAGGTGGGTTGCAAACTGTCTCACAGATAGAACCACAGTGTGAAAGTAGCTGACTCCAAGTCAGACTGCCGATTAGTTACGAGTGGAGTCCCACAGGGTTCAGTCTTGGGTCCTCTCCTGTTTGGTATCTACGTCTCAGAAGTCCAGGCCAACACGAAGGGACTCTGGCTGACAAAGTTCACAGACGATTCTAGTATTACTAAACCCTTTCTCCTATAACTTGTGGTCTTTCTAAATCAGGTACAAGTGTTTATTTTATTTCAAAGAAAGGTATGCAAAACAAGTAAGTCCAAAGTACCTACTGATTTTCTTATTTCAGAATATTTGCTGCCCCCCCCATTCTGTACTTCTAACTGCAATCTGTCTTTAGATGCTGTACTATTTGTATGTTCTGCTGTTTGTCTACTTCTGCTAAACCTTTTCTCTTCTAAGTTATTGTTTTCCTAATTTCCACATAACTCCTTGGTAAAATTGGCTTATTTTATTTCAATAAGACACGTTTGCAAAACAAGCAAGTCAGAGTAACTACTGCCTTTTCTTATTGTTTCTGTAGACTTGCATATCTGTAAAATCAGGGCCAGCCCTTTTCATCATACTATTGCTATCCACCACTTTTCTGGTCTATTCTGATCCTCCCCCTCCCCCCAAGAACAACTGCAGCCTAATCAGAGCCAGCCCTTTCCATTACACTATTGGTTATCCACCACATTTTCTGGTCTATTTTGTCCTCCCCTCCCCACATGGCCTATTACAGCCTAACATAGCTTTCTTAAGCTACAGGAGCCATTTTTAAAATTCTCTTGGTGTAGCTGCTTGTCTCTTTGGATGGAGTGCTCATACCTAAGGTTATTTTTCATATTTGTTTATTTTCATTTGTAAAATATATTGATGTTGCTTTACACCATTGTAAAGTGTAATGAAGCTAGACATGTATTTTTATGGAAGACAGTATTTTCAGTAACTCTGTGTGCTTGAAACTGTTTATTTAGCCATTGTATTAGTAGGCTCAGATACTGTAGAGTATAGACTTGTTAGAGCTTTACTTGTGTAGAGCATTTTTTGTTAGAATATTATTTCTTTGCTGCTCACATTATTGCATTTTTAGAAATGCCTAGTTATTAGTGTGTACATTCCCTCACCTACTGGTTTAGAATGTGTTATACCAATTCATTGGTATCAGTATTCCTATATATCTGCAACTGCATTAATCTGTTGAATGTGATAACTGACAACTTGTGTTAATTTTCACATTATCACAAACTGAGGTATTTATCTGTGTATAGATTACCTAGCTTTTCTTTTCTTTCTACTCCTCTGTTATCAGCTTTGTGTTTTTTGCATTTTTTTTCTTAACAGTTGCTGTATTTTGTATTAATATTGATTATTTTTCTTCCCAGCTTCTCCTTTTAATTCTACTTTCTCTGGATCCCCACCAAGCCAAGTTCGATCTATTGGCCTGCAGTGCTCTTTAACAGAACCAGGCAACCTTGGAATGAGTGCTACTTTCAAAATATACAGAAAGTATGTTTTATCTTCCAACTTTAATTGCTCGCCCTTGTTTAATTTCTATTTTTAAGTAAAGCACTCCATCACAGATGTTAGTTTCCCCTCTCCATACTGTACTTCCTAACAGCAGTCTCCCTTTGCAAGCTGTTTCAACTATTTGTAAGCCCTGCTGTTTTTCTAGTATTACTAAAGCCTTTCTCCTATAGCTTGTGGTCTTTCTAAATTCCACATACTCCTGGTTACAAGTGTTTATTTTATTTCAAAGAAAGGTATGCAAAACAAGTAAGTTCAAAGTACCAGCCCTTTTCATCATGCTATTGCTACCCACCACTTTTCTGGTCTATTCTGATCCTCCCCCTCCCCACAAGAACAATTGCAGCCTAATCAGGACCAGCCCTTTTCATTATAACCTATAAACCTACTGATAGTCTTCCTTCATCTGTTGCCTGCTATGCTCCTCTCCCTTCCCCCAATTTCCACCCACCCCCAGTGGTCCTACCTTTATTACAAACAGTAACCCCTCCCACCCTTCAACCTATAAAATCACCACACCTATACTTCCTCCTATAACTTCTCACTACTATCCCCTTCTACTCAGCTAATATGTACAAGCACACCATACCTATAGTCATTGCATGTACACTCCTTGCATACATCACATCTTACCAAACCTCCACCATTCCTGCACTCAACCACTACCACTGTACCACCACTCATATCCCACCTCTACTGTACTACTCTCTCATCAGGTCAACAACCTTCCCAATACACCCTCCATATAGACTACAGACCACAATACCTAAACTAAAAACAACCCCTCAACCTAACATAACCCTACCACCATACCTATTGCCCACAGAACACAATCAAAAAACTTCCCTTATAAGCAAGCATATGCAGAAATTGATAAAACTAATAATCTCATCCATATCCAACCTAGCACTCAGTGGAGACATGCATCCTAATCCTGGTCCCTCTATCTCCAACCCCTCCCCTCATATTCAGACTACAAACCCCATCTCCCAAATCACAGCCAATAGAAAGCCAACCAACCTCCTTCTGATAAACCTAAATATTAGAAGTATATGCAACAAGTTGCATGAATTCCATGCCACCATAGATTTCTACTCCCCTGATGTAGTGATCCTTACAGAAACATGGTTAAATCCACACATTACTAATGAGCAAATCCTCCCTGCTGGTTACAATATACTAAGAGTAGACCGACTAAACAAAAAAGGAGGTGGTACAGCTATAATATTTAAGCAACATCTAGACATCCAGATCTTAAAGTTAGCAGCTCCCCAAATAGGTAAGGAAGAAATAATACATGCCAACCTTAAAATAAACCAAAATACAACCCTAAACATAATAGGTTGCTACTTCCCACCTGGCTGCAACATCCCTCCACTTGAAAACCTCCTCAGCTGGACTACCCACCACCTACCCCAAGAAACTTTAATTCTAGGAGACTTCAACACTGACTGGCAATCCTGCTCTAGCAACCACCCAACCCATCATGTAAATCTTCATGGCTTCACCCAACTAGTCTAGTCACCTACTAGGATAAATAACTCCAACAAACACACTACCCTTGATTGGATACTAGTCAATAAGAGCCCCCAGTCATATATAGCAGGCTGCTTATCTGACAGCCTCAGTGATCACTCCCCAACTTTCTTACTAAGAAAACACCTTTATAAAGCAAAACCCATCATCTACCATCAAATATGCAAAAAAACTAACTTCAACCCTCTCTCATTCAGCTCATTCTTAAAAGACTGTAACTGGCAACCTCTAAAATACCCCAAACTAGATGACGCAGTTGACTACTTTAATAAAACATTCCTAAGCATCCTTAATTACCATGCCCCCATAAGACGTTCCCAAACTAGAGCCCAACAACCCCCATGGCTACAAAAAAAAAGTCTGAAATGAAAAACAGGGATAAAGCATGGGACAACTGGCACAAAACCAAAACCCCCTCTACTAGGCAAAAATTCCTAGAACTACACAATAGAACCAAAAAGCTTATAAAACAGGACAAAATCCAATACTACCAGTCTGCCCTTACCTCCTCCCAACATAACCCCAAACAATTCTGGTCCTCAATAAACTCCATCCTCCACCCAGGTAAAGTAAGTACACCCACTCCTAACTTAACTCACTCCTCCGAAAATATTGCTACCTCTTTCAACAATCACTTCACACAAACCGTACTATCACTAGCTAGACAACACAACCCCCCCCATAAACCCACACCATCAACTAGAACTAACAATCTCCCAACTAGCTTCTCTTTCTCTCCTGTTCCTACCTTCAAAATAAAACAACTACTAACTAAACTTAAAACCACCAGATTAGCAGCAGACAAACTCCCAGGTGAATACATTCACCTTGCAGCTTACGCTCTAGCCTACCCCGTATCACTCTTGATTAACAGATCTCTGTCAGAAAGTAATGTTCCTACACTATGGAAAATCTCACACATAATTCCCCTACACAAAGAGGCCCCTCCAGAGATATAACCAATTACCACCCCATAGCTATTCTCTCGCCACTCTCCAAAATACTAGAGAGATGCATTCATTCTCAAGTCTCAGATCACCTCCTTGCTAACAACCTCCTCTCCAACACACAACACGGTTTCCGACCTAACCATAGCACCACCACCGCCTTACTTTCTTTCTCTAACACTATCCTACTAAATAAAAATGCAGGTTATCTCTCCTCAGCTACCTTCCTAGACCTCTCTAAAGCTTTCGACATGGTCCCACACAAACAACTCCTCTCTCTTCTCAATAACCTATCCTTCTCTCAACCAGCCATCAACTGGTTTCAGAGTTACCTATCTGACCACCAAAAAGCAGTTGTTTGGCAGGACAACCTATCCCCCCAACTTCCAGTCTCCATAGGAGTTCCCCAAGGGTCCATCCTGAGACCCCTAATCTTCTCTATTTTCACCAATAATCTAGCCTCAGCCACAACACATGGCACACTCGTACAATACGCAGATGACTCAACCATCATCTACACAGCCCACTCCCTCCCAGAGCTGCAAAAAGTCACACAGGAAGCATTTTCTTCTATTGAAACTTGGTTATCCGATGCCCAACTAATACTCAACCCAAACAAAACAAAATTACTAATCTTCCAACCCACCAAACTTACCCTAGACAGCTCTTATTTTAACATCACAGCAAAAGACACCACCACCATCCATCCTACAGAACACACCAAATTACTAGGAGTAGAAATAGTCAATAAACTGAACTTTGACATTCACATTTCCATGACCATTAAAAAAGTGCACAAAAAACTAGGAGCATTATACAGAAATCAGCAACTACTTACCAAAGCAGCTAAAATTTCAGTAGCAAATTCTCATCTTATCTCTACCCTACTCTATGCCTCTTCAGTATTTACTAACCTTAGACAATGTGATATAAATAAGCTCAAAACGTGCTACAACAAAATCTCCAAATTCACCACAGGGGCTTCCTACCGTACTCACCACTGTCTCTCACTAGCAGAACTGGGCTGGCTAGAGCTCCACCTCCTTCAATGGTATCAACTCACACTCACCCACAAACTAATAAACCAACCACTAAAAGTCCCATCCCTCCAGAATCTACCCCAACCCTACATAACCACGAGACCACTAAGATCCAGCCACAAAAACCTCCTACAGGTCACAAGAGCCATTAACTCTGCTGGAGAAGCATTATTCTCCTGCACTATAGCCAAACTCTGGAACTCCATCCCATCCTCAATTACCTCTGTAACTTCTTGCACCCACTTTAAATCCTTACTAAAATCACACTTCAAAACATGCCAGATATGCCCTTGCAACCCCCCCTCTAATACCATCCACTCCCCCCACCCACTGCCTCTCTCAGCCCCTATCAACAACCTACTCTTAGCAAGCTTGGCTACTAATGTTCCCAGCTACCTACCACATAATACTAACTTCTTGTAGCAACAACTGCTAATGGCTGTTATGTACCTCAAAAACAGTTTGTATCAATTGTTCACTGATGAATCTCAACTACATTTTAACCATGTTTAGTATATCACCATATTTTAAAATTGTACTATGCTCTACAGCTGTTTTACATCTGTTTTCTTCTTGTCTTGCGTCCTTAACTGGACTAATGTCTATATTTAAAGGCTATGTTTTTTTAACTGTATAATGCAAATAATACTTAATGTGGAGCTTTTCTCCCCGGGCCTCCGGTGAAAACGGACCTGTGTCCAGTCGAACTCTCCCGGTTAACAAATGTAAATAAATAAATGAATAAATAATAAATAAAGTTGGGAGCTATTATTAACTCCCCAAGTGATGTTGACATCCTACAGAATTACTTCACTGTGACCAACGACTGGAATCAGAACCATGGCCTTAAGCTCAATGCCAAAATGTGCCATCATCCCCTTTGGGAAAAACACGGTTCCCATGAATTACCACACTGATGGTAGTCCACTGAACACAGAAGGCGTTATAAGAGATCTGGGAAGACAGGTTGACAGCAATCTCTCTTTTGATTACCACATAAGTCCTTCTGTGTGGCACATCTCATTACTAAGGGTTTTGCATCCAGGAAGAAAGAGGTCATTGTCTCCCTCTACTCTCCCCTCATTAGGCCAGTCGAGTACAATGCTCCATTTCGCATGTACCTCACTAGACATCTGCAACAACTGGAGAGGCCAGAAAAGTGCCTCACAAAGAGGATCCCAGGCCTTATATACTTGTCTTGTATGGACAGACAAAAAACTCCAACTATTCCCCGTCTCATATCGCCTACTTAGAGGCGATCTCTGCTTGACTTACAAAGCCATGTCTGACCCAGCTCTGTTAGATATGCTACATCTAAAGAAATCCCAATCCCTCCGCACCACATGCTCCAGAAACCTCAACCTCATTACCACAATTAACAGAACATGCTGGAGGGACAGGTTCATAACCCAGAGACTGCCCATGCTATGGAACAGACTTCCCATACATGTCAAGCAGAGCACCTCGCTGACCCTCTTCAAGAGAAATCTTGATAAGGGGATGGGAAACAGAAAATTCACCCTGGGGATAACTCCAGTGGCTCTATTCAACAGAGGCACTGGGAACTAAGGTCGGGTGGCACTATGCCAGGGTAATCCTATGGCTAGGTTTGTAAAGACCCCAGGGTCATTAGCCTAGTACACACCTATGAACCTATATACATATATATATATATATATATATATATATATATATATATATGTGTGTGTGTATGTATGTATATATATATATATATATATATATATATATATATATATATATATATATATATATATGCGTGTGTGTCTATATGTATGTGCGTATATATATATATATATATATATATATATATATATATATATATATATATATATATATATATATATATATATATATATATAAAGCACAAGGCGTAGCTCCGGTGGAATAAAGGCTGTCTTCCAACTAAAAAACTTTCATTTCACCCATATACCAGTCCGATAAGAAGTCCGATAAAGAGTTCACTTGTAAATATTAAAGTTTTATTGAAAAAAATAAAAATAAAAAATGGATTAAGCGCTTTCATCTCCCTCCGGAGACTTCTTCAGAATCACAAATAAACCATTTCCCATTCCTTTTATATCATCTCATGTTGTATATCATTGGCTGGCCGTTAAAACTTCAATTAATCAATCAACTTTCTTTAAAATCTTTGACAATGCTGTCTGACATTTATTTTTTTATTTATTTACATTTGTTGACCGGCAGTGTCCGACTGGACGTAGGTCCATTTTCAGCAGAGGCCCGGGGAGAAAAGCTCCACAGTTAAAATAAACAGACAGTAGTTAACATTGGATTACATAGTGATTAACAATTTAACATAGCAATTACTTACAACATATTTACAGATGAAGAACATAGTATATCAGTAGACAACTAGAATCTTTATCTGTGAAGTACATAACAGACATTAACAAATGTTACAATGAGAAGTTCCTGCTGTATAATAAGTACTAGGCTTATGAGCATCTGAGCTTGCTATAATCAAGGTAGTTAGTGGGGTGGAAAAAAAGGTAGTGGTTGGATGGGGTGGGTGATATTAGAGTGGGAGTTGCAAGGGCATAGCCAGCATGTTTTCAGGTGCGCATTTAGTAAAGTTTTAAAGTGGGTGCCTGATGGTACGGAGGTAATTGTGGGTGGAAGGGAGTTCCATAATTTGGCTATGGTGCAAGAGAATAGTGCTTCACCAGCAGAGTTATTGGGATTACTTCAGTGCCACTGCTTGACAGAGGCACAGCAAAATAATAGGCATAGTTTTATTCAAACTAAAGGGGTGGCGAAAGCCAAATAACTATGGGCTAGGCTTATAAATGCCCTTGGGCAGATAGCCTAGTATGAACCTATGAACCTATTTAGTGATCTGCAAGTGATTTTTCTTGCTGTTTCTTAGTGGTCTGGTGGTGCGATAGGGTTGGAGTAGATTCTGGAGGGATGGGACATTTAGTGGATGGTTTACTAGTTTGTGGGTGAGTGAGAGTTGATACCACTGAAGGAGGTGAGGGAGTTCAAGCCAGCCCAGTTCAGCAAGTGAGAGACAGTGGTGACTACGGTAGTATGTCCCTGTTGCGAATTTGGCGATTTTGTTGTAGCAGGTCTCTAGCTTGTTTAGATCGCATTGCCTTAGGTTGGTATATATTGGAGAAGCATAAAGTAGGGGGGAGATAAGGTGGGAATTTGCTATTGAAATCTTTGCTGCTTTGGTGAGAATTTGCTTATTTCTGTATAATGCTCCTAGTTTTTTGTGGACTTTTTTTATGGTCATGGATATGTGAATGTCAAATTTTAGTTTATTGTCTATTTCCACTCCTAGCAATTTGGTGTGTTCAGTTGGGTATATAGTGGTGTTGTCTTTTGCTCTGATGTTAAAGTGAGAGTTGTTTTGAGTATGTTTGGTGGGTTGGAAGATGAGTAGTTTAGTTTTGTTTGGGTTGAGTATTAATTGGGCATCGGATAACCAAGTTTCAACAGAGGAAAAGGCTTCCTGTGTGACTTTTTGCAGTTTGGGAAGGGACTGGGCTGAGCAGATGATGGTTGAGTCATCTGCGTATTGTATGAGTGTGCCATGTTTGGTGGCAGAGGCTAGATTATTGGTGTAAACAGAGAAGAGTAGGGGTCCAAGGATGGATCCTTGGGGAACCCCTATGGAGACAGGTAGTTGGGGAGATATGTCATTCTGCCATACAACGGATTGTTGGCGGTCAGACAGGTAACTCTGAAACCAGTTGGTGACTGAGAGAAGGATAGGTTATTGAGGACAGGGATAAGTTGTTTGTGTGGGACCATGTCAAATGCTTTAGATAGATCTAGGAAAGTAGCAGAGGAGAGATAGCCATTGTTTTTATGCTGAAGGATAGTGTTAGTAAAGTAAGGCAGTGGTGGTGCTATGGTTTGGTCGGAAACCATGCTGAGTACTGGAAAGGAGGTTGTTAGTAAGGAGGTAATCTGAGACCTGAGAGTGTATGCATCTCTCTAGTATTTTGGAGAGTGGAGAGAGAATAGCTACGGGGCGGTAATTGGTTAGTTCTGTGGAGGGTCCACCTATGTGGAGGGGAATTATATGTGATACTTTCCACAGTGTGGGAACGTAACTTTCTGACAGAGATCGGTAAATCAAGATGGATACTGGGTAGGCCAGAGCATCAGCTGCAATTTGTAGGTATTCACTTGGGAGGTTGTCTGCTGCTAATTTGGTGGGTTTAAGTTTAGTTAAGAGTTTTTTTATGTTGGAGGTAGGTACAGGAGAAAAAGAGAAGGCAGTGGGGAGATTACTAGTTGAAAGTGTGGATTGGAGGGGAGGGGGGTTGTGTTGTTTAGCTAGTGATAGTATCGTTTGAGTGAAGTGTGTTTTGAATGAGGTAGCAATATTTTCTGAGGAGTGAGGGATGTTAGGAGGAGGGGTACTGACTTTACCTGGGTGGAGGATGGAGTTTATGGATGACCAGAATTGTTTGGGGTTGTGTTGTGAGGAGTCTAGGGCAGACTGGTAGTATTGGAATTTGTCCTGTTTTATTAGCTTTTTAACTCTATTGCGTAGTTCTAGGAATTTTTGTCTAGTTGAGGGGGTTTTGGTTTTGCGCCTGTGCTCCCAGGCTTTATCCCTGTTTTTCATTTCTGACTTAGTGGTTTTCTCTAGCCATGGGGAAGGTTGTGCTTTGGTTCTGGAAAATCTTATGGGGGCATGGTAATTAAGGATGCTCAGGAAGGTGGTATTAAGAAATTCAACTACATCATCTAGACTGAGGTACTTTAGAGAATGCCAGTTACATTCTTTGAGGGATGAGATGAATGTGAGTGGGTTAAAGTTTAGTTTTTTACGTATTTGATGGTAGATGACAGGTTTAGCTTGGTATAGGTATTTTTTGAGTAGGAATGTTGGGGAGTGATCACTGAGGCTATATGATAAGTAGCCTGTTATATATGACTGGGGGCTCTTACTGACTAGTATCCAGTCCAGGGTAGTGTGCTTGCTGGAGCTTTTATTTATCCTGGTTGGCGACTGGACTAGTTGGGTGAAGCCATGAAGGTTTGCATGATGGGATGGATGGTTTCCAGAACAGGATTGCCAGTCAATATTGAAATCACCTAAAATTATAGTTTCTTGGGGGAGATGGTGGGTAGACCAGCTGAGGAGGTTTTCTAGTGGAGGGATGTTTTGGCCAGGTGGGAAGCAGCATCCAGTTATGTTGATGGTTTTGTTTTGGTTTATTTTGAGGTTGGTATATATTATTTCTTCATTGCCTATTTGTGAAGCTGATGATTTTAAGATATGGATGTTTAGATGCTGTTTAAATATTATAGCTACACTGCCTCCTTTCTTGTTTAGCCGGTCTACTCTTAGTATGCCGTAACCTGTAGGGAGTATTTGCTCACTGGTAATGTGAAGTTTTAGCCAGGTTTCTGTCAGGATGACTATATCTACAAGTCTATGGTGGCATGGAGTTCATGGACTTTGTTGGATATACTTCTAATATTTAGGCTTAGTAGAAGGAAGTCACTTGGCTTTCTGTTGGCTGTAATATGGGAGAAGTTGTGGTTTCTAGTCTGATTATGAGGATTGGGGTTGGAGATGGTAGAGCCAGGGTTGGGGTGGATGTCTCCACTTAGGGCTAGTTTTGTTATGCATGAGGTTATTTGTTTTCTCAGTTTTTGAATGTGTTTGTTTATAAAGGAAACTTTATGATTGTGCTCTGTGCGTAATAAGTATGGTGGGAGGGTTACTATGTTAAGTTGTAGGGATGCTTTATGTTTGAGTAATATAGTTGGTAGAATATGTGGGGGGTGCATAGGGATGGTTCTTGAGCTGGTGGGAGGGGAGCTTAGTGAGGGTGAGACATGAGTGGTGATGTGAGTGGTGGAAAAACAGGATAACCTTGTATCAGTAGGCTACTGTGGTCTCAGTTTAAATTAACAAACACACAGTATTGATCAGTTATGGATACTATTTGCTACCAGAAGGGAATAAGAGAGAGAAAGTGGAAGATGTGTGTGTGTGTGTGGGGGGGGGGCTGCTTACAAGCCAAAGCAGAGTGCTCTCCAGGGGAAAATGAATATTGGCTCAAACAGGTAGACACATACTCAAATTTAACTTTAGCTGCTTGCAGACAGTTCAGACCCGGATGGCACTTTTCTTACCAGAATGATAAAGGTGGTACCGCAATTGAATACTT
>NC_056738.1:500746185-500771185 GCF_019279795.1 Protopterus annectens
TAGGGAGGATTTGCTCACTGGTAATGTGAGGTTTTAGCCAGGATTCTGTCAGGATGATTATATCTGGGGAGTATAAGTCTATGGTGGTATGGAGTTCACAGACTTTGTTGGCTATACTTCTGATATTTAGGATTAACAGAAGGAGGTCATTTGGTTTCCTACTGGCTAGGATTTGGGAGATGCGGATGTTAGTCTGATTATTAGAAGTGGGGTTGGAGATGGAGGGACCAGGGTTGGGGTGGATGTCTCCACTGAGGGCAAGTTTTGATATGCATGAGGGTATTAATTTTATCAGTTTGTGAAAGAGTTTGCATTTTAGGGAAACTTTATGATTGGGTACAGTTGGTAACAGATGTGGTGGGAGGGTTATGTTGTTAACTTGTAGAGATGCATTTAGTTTTAGTATTTTAGTTGATAGAATATGTGGGGGATACATAGTGCAGCGCAGAGTGAGGGTGAGTCATGAGTGATGGAGTGAGTAGTTGTACAGTGGAAGTGGTTGAGTGGGGGTATAATGGAGTTTTGGTAAGATGTAACATATGCAAGGAGAGGGTATGCAAAGAGTATAAGTATGGTATGCTTATTCATGTTATCAGAAGAGGTGGGGTAATAGTGGGAGGATGGTGGATTTAGAATTGGGAGTAGTGTTGTGGTTGGTGGTAAAAATGATGGGAGGAGTTTGTTTTAATAAAGGTAGGACCACCAGGGGTGGGTGGGAATTGGGGACAGGGTGGGGAGCGAAGCAGGCAGAGACCTGTTAGCTGCTCTTAGGAGGGGTTGTGGGCTGGAAAACAATCCGATAACAGAGAATACAGGCCTTTATATAACTTCTGTCCTATGCATTCCTAGTGGGGGAGGAGGGTAGGGACTAATTGCAGGAGGAGTCCTGTGGGAGTGATTGACAGGTCTCTCAACCAGATTCTGGAAGATGGGCAATTCAAACAAAAACAATCAACTGACTCAAATTGTAGCTAAGTGATATGGAGAGAGTAACAAGAGAATAGCTGAACAGCAGTTAAGTAAATGGCAGTACAGTTCAAGGGGGTGGGGAACTAAACTAGCACAAGTTAATTATTTCTGGTGTTACTAATTCTGGGCTAGTGCAGTTTAGTTTGGAAGTGGAAAGCTATTGCCATACAAAAATAGTCTAATATTGACTGGTCACAGATGAAACTGGGGAAAAAAGCACATTTGGATGTAAAAGCCATAGATAAAAAATTTAAAAGTTTGCCTTGCTACTCAGAGAGAGGTACAGAACCCAGCAGTGTGTCATCAACTAGAGTCTGAAATGGGGTCTTACAGGATTGGAGTTAGGAAAACTGGGCTAGCTAGACAGGCCTCTGCAAGTGTGCATGCTTTAAACAAAAAAACCTCAGTATATAAAGGCATTAACATTAAGTCTTTATGTTGAAAGTTAAGACATACATTGCATTTAATTTGAAGAAAAGCCGTGCTTGCAGAGAAGCCTTTGTAATATTTTCACTGGAATTGCACTTCAGCAATAGTACTTATTCAAGTTTGGAGGGTGGGGGGGGGGTGCACCAGCAGCACAAGACGTTTAAACAGATTAACAGATTGTGTTTAATTTGAAGAAAAGCCGTGCTCGCAGAGAAGCCTTTGTAATATTTTCACTGAAATTGCACTTCAGCAATAGTACTTATTCAAGTTTGGAGGGTGGGGGGGGGGTGCACCTGCAGCCCAAGACGTTTAAACAGATTGTGTTATATATATATATATAAACTGTAAACTGTCAAAAAGTTGTTCAAATACTTATAAATCCATAAAACATTTTGGACATGAAAGAAAAACCACTTCACTTTGTGTAGTAGCTTTGAAACCTTTTTATCCAGCAGTTGCAATTTTTTAATCCAGCAGTAAAAAATGTCCACCAAGCATAGCTGGCCTTAGGCATAGGCCAAGTAGGCGGCCGCCTAGGGTGCCGTTCTAACAGGGACACTTTTCCAGTATTTATTTGGTGTAGGTAGACCAGGATGAGGGCATCGGGTAGTATGGTAGGGGGTGCCATGGAGCCCTTTTGCCTAGGGCACCAGTTGACCTAAGGCTGGTCCTGCCACCAAGACAACAGTATAAGAAAACTTATATAACAGGTTAAACTGCAAGCTGACACGCCCCCTGGGGTTAATGGTAATCTTAATGTAAAATGCATCCTAAAGCAGATTCGTTAGTGAGAATTCTTTCTCCTCCCCTTCTTTGCATAAAGAATTAATTATACAGCAGCTTTTATTTAAACAGTGTTCAGTTGATAACCTTTGTATTTCTGAAGAAGTTGAACTGTTAAATAACTGTAAAATGAACTTGACAATGAACAAAATTGTTTAATACAAGTGTTCCATTTTATTTCAAATTTATTTCAAGTTTTCCTGAAACAGGCAAGTGTGAGGTCACAAGCTAATTCAAAAACCAGACTTGTTATGAATTTTAGTACTAATACATTTAAAATCAGGGAAGTGATCTCTAAACATTGAGACATATTGAAATCTGATCCATTTTTCGACCAATGCCTGGATACCAATTGTTCTTACAGTTACAGACGGGGTAGGAATATTGGTGAATCCCTCTCCTGGTACAAGCAGATAGATTGGTTGGAAGATAATGAATCAAGAAATTTACCTAAGGGCAGTAATCCCTGTGGTAAATGTGTTTATTGTAGGGTGATGTCTTGGACAAAATCATTTACATCCATCAATACACCAGAAGTTTTTGATATCAAACATTTAATAACATGTCGTACTGAGTGGGTGGTCTATATGACAGTGTGCCAATGTGGGGCTTTTTATGTTGGACAGATCTCGAGGAGTTTAAAGAGTAGAATTGCGGTACACTTAAGTGATATCAATTGTAAACGTCAAAGGAGAGCACTATTTAAACATAGTTTATCACATACCACAGCGCAATTTCTTTTTGTTGGTATTGATATGGTTAAAGGTAATAGACTGTCCGACATAACTAAACATGAATTATTAGATTTGATTTTGGCCAATTTTTGGCTGATCATGATATTGTTTTTTGGTCTTTGCTCATATTATATTATACATTCACATGCATTATTATCTAAATGCATATGATAGTATAGTAATTTCTCTGATATTTCTGTTTGGGTGTCTTAATATAATATATATATATATATATATATATATATATATGTTTTTTGTATATATGTGTGTGATATATGGTGTATTGAATAATCTACTGTATGTGAAACCTGTATTTGTATATATTTTTCACTCTGTTCCTTTAAATATTGGGAAGAACATTGCTATTTAAATATGTGGAGATTTGTCTTGCGTATTCACACTGATGACGCCAGGGGGCGAAACCGTTCACCGGTCTGTGTTAGTGAAGCATTATGTTCGCTATGTGGATTACCTCAATGTTTGCTCCACTTATTTTACTTGGATTAAACATACTACACTAATTTATTGTTCGTTTTGGTCCCTTTGTTTGGATTTCCATTTGGAGACTTTGGAAGGTTTTATGTGAGTGCTGGAAAGTTTGGTTTGGTGCTTTTATATATATATATATATATATATATATATATATATATATATGTGTGTGTGTGTGCATCTATATATATATATATATATATATATATATATATATATATATTTATTTATTTATTTATTTGTGTGTGTTCGTGTCTGTGTGTAAATATATATATATGTTGTGTGTGTGTGTGTATGTATATATATATATATATATATATATATATATATATATATGTGTGTGTGTGTGTGTGTGTGTGTGTGTGTGTGTGTGTGTGTGAATACTTACAAAATAAAAACTGCTATGGCTAGGAAGAAAAGACACAGTAAGCCAAACAGATGTTGAGTACTTTCATTCTTTATTGTTACAGAACTTCTTCAGAATGGTATGTGTATGGATCTAGGATTGTTGAACGAAAACTAGGACTGTTGAATGAAAGTTCAACAGTCCGAATCCAATATCACCGAACGCAATTTAGTGAAAGCGTTTTCACCGAAAAAGTACTTTCACTAAACTGTGTTAAATAAAAAAAAAATCATTAAATTAATGTTTATGCAGGGGGCAAGCCCCTCTGCACCCCCCTTGTGGGGGGCTGTGCCCCCCCTAGTTTAATATTCTCACTCCAAGATCGCACTACAGTGGGGAAAAGGGAATTTTCCCTTATCTGCACTGTAGTACGACCTCCGCAACAGGCATACTTACACGGAAATGCTGCTTCGGTGAAAATAATTTTGCGTTAAGTATGCCCTGCCGTCAGTAATTCGGTGAAAAGTTTATTCGGGGATGAGTATGGATGCCATGTGTATGTATGTGTGTGTATGTATGTATATATATATATATATATATATATATATATATATATATATATATATATATATATATGTGTGTGTGTGTGTGTGTATGTGTGTGTGTGTGTGTATATGTATATATCCACCTACATCCTATGTTCTGAGATTTTCAGGTGTTATATGATGGCATTTCACTTAAAATTCAAAGACATATCGCCATGATTGTCCAGAGAAAGAACAAGAAATTCCATAGAGACAAGTGGCAATATAGAAACTGCCTGACTTATCCTCGTCCTCAAAATAAGAAATTTTCAACGCATCCATATTCCACAAGAAGAAACCTTTCTCCATTTGCAGACAACAGAGTAAATGCTTTTTCTTTTAATGCCATCCCCCAAAGCATGCTAAATGCATCTACTCCTGAGATTCAACAGCATCTTCACACCTCTCCAAACACTTTTTTTATCTCAGGACCCAGCCATTCGACATTCCAGGCAATTTCACACCAGAACGAAATAACTGAGGGAGTGGAAGAGACATCCACACTTATGTGAACGAGGCGCTTCCTGCGGTCATAAATAATACATTGCCTGTACTTTTAGACCTGACACCCATTACTACTGCACAAATTAATGACTTTCCTTCCACAGAAGTACTACATACTGTTGAATGTGCAGTGTTTAACTTGACTAAAAGGACATTTTCTGATGTACATATGTCTGTATTAAATAAAGGATTCTCATTTATCCCTGCTCAAAGGGCACCCCTTAGTAATGCACTTCTTGATCTGCTATTATACATATGGAAACTGAATCTCAGGGTACTGTGTGATAATAATGATCATGAAAATAATGACAGCAGTGATTTGGAGTGTCTCCTGATACTATACACATCCAAGGGCCCTTAAAAAAGAAGTGTCTACAATGCAGTCTTAAATAACTTGCTACATACTTTTCCTGATGTCTGTGAAGCAGTCTTACAGACATTACTTTCTTATACCACTCCAGAGAAATGGTTTAACATTTCTGCTCTTGAAACTGAAGCTCTCAAACTTTATCTGCAGATGAATCTTTACGCAGTATAAGAGCTGACAAAGGGACAGGAACGGTCTTTATGGAACAAAGTGATTATATATCCAAAATTGAAGCTGACCTGATGAATAATGATTTTTTTAAATAGTTAATGTGGACTTTGTCAATGAATGCTATGATACATTGGACGACCTTCTTTTTAAGCTTAAACAGGACCATCATATCACTGCAGATGATTACCTTTTTATGTCATTTGCAAGCTCGTCTCTTGGTAGACTTTTTGGAATCCCCAAAATTCATAACGACCCCATCAACCCTCCTTTCCGTCATATTATTTCAAACAAACGTACCAAAACGGAAAGGATATCAGAGTATGTGGACTTTACACTCAATCCTATTATGTAAAAGGCTACATTTTACCTACGAGACTCCTGGGCCTTTTTGAATGACTTATTTATATCCAACCTTGATGTCACTAAATGTATCTTAGTAACTTTAGATGTGGTTGCACTGTATACAAATATTACACACAAACAAGGCATGTCTAATGTTAAGTTATAGCTGCAAAAATGTGCACATTTTTCTCTACTAGGTACTGAAACCATTATGCAGCTCATTTCTGCAGTTCTTAACAATAATTTCTTCCATTTTAATGGCTCTGTGTACCAACAAATTAAGGGTGTGGCAATGGGGTTGAAAATGGCCCCTGCATATTGTACTTAGCTCATGGGAAGCAGAAAAACTCATTCATTTACCAGGTTTTAAAAATGTGCATTTGTATCGTCATTACATCGACAATGTCTTTTTCGCACGGGACAGTACCAAACCAGAATTGGACACTTTCATCCATTCTTTATCTAGTAGCATTGAATTCCTTAAATTTGAAATTTCAGCCTGTCGGGATACTTTGTCTTTTTTAGAAACATCTATTACACTGGATAAAACCAACAAGAGATTTGTGTCTAACATCCAGCGTTAAAAACACCTACAGAAACAATTTCTTGGGCTTCATGAGCCAACATGCCTTCTTTATGAAGGTGAATGTTGTTAGAAGCCACTTCATACGTTTGTCCCGTTTAGTAAGCGATGATGCTGTTTTTCCTCAAGAAGCTGCTTTCCTTAGCGACTTTTCATGCAAAGACACTACCCTGCTGACTTGACTGATCGTACTGCAACTAGAGTCACAGTGGATAGGAATTCCAGATTTCAACCGATTTTAAAGGTTGGTTTCCCTCCTAATCCACGCATGAACACACACTCTACAGACAGATGCAGCAGTTTCCCTATTCCAATCTGTAGAGACATGACGGGAATTAGGGATGTTTTGCAAAAGAACTGGAACATTATTTCCTCTAACAGAGACTTGCATGGTGAACTGGGCAATGGACCCTCATTTTCCTACAAAAGAACAAGGACATTATAAATGACATTTGAAAACAGAGACCAACATTTTCTGTTGTCTGATAATATTTTTGCTGATACACCTGCTGGCATGTTTACATGCAATAACTGTGTAGTTTGTCAGTACATCCTAACTGGTTCTTATTTATTTGCACACTGTTATTACATTATTACATTTTCCAATCACTATACATGCCACAGCACAGTAGTAGTATATGCAACTGTTTGTATTTCCTGCTCAGCTTTCTATATAGGAAAAACTAGCCGCAGATTATCAGACAGAGTTAAAGAGCGCAGTGTGGCTATTAGATCTCATGATGTTGGCAATGCTTTAGGCAAACACAGCGGACTTTGCCATAACTTTGTAAAATTTCAATTTTTGTGATTGAGCAACCTTTCATGGGTGATTACAATACTTTACTCGAAGAAAAGAGTTACATTGGCAGTTTCTGTTGGGGGCAGAGTCTCCACCTGGTATCAATGACAACCTTAATTTAAAATGTGCATTATGGTGGAATGTATGACTGCTTGTATTTTTTCTTAATGTTTTTACCACATGCCTATTGGGTTTCACTACTATTAGTGCTAAACAAACTACAGGTTCTTGCAATTTTATTTTTTCTCCAAGCCATTTTTATTTTGTTCAGAGGTGTTTTATATATGTATATATATATATATATATATATATATATATATATATATATATATATATATATATATATATATATAGAGAGAGAGAGAGATGTGTGTATGTATATGTGTGTGTGTGTGTGTGTGTGTGTGTGTGTGTGTGTGTGTGTGTGTGTGTGTGTGTGTGTGTGTGTGTGTATGTGTGTGTGTGTGTGTGTGTGTGTGTGTGTGTGTGTATGTATGTCTATATCTATATCTATATATATATATATATATATATCATAAATAACTTCAAACAACTAGAAAACAATAAAGAGCTGAAGTACAAAATACTATGGAGCTTTTCGTCCTTTAATAAGTGACAAGAACTTCAACAGAAAACAGGAAACATCAGAACTATGTATAAATAAGATCAAAAATAGGCATTGCTAAATAAATGTTAAACCATTTAAAAACAAGTATTAATAATCATGTGTCAAATGTTTAAATTTAGTCCAATAATAAAACAGTTGCATTTGGTTGAGATAGAAAGCAGTGACGTAATTAGCAGATAGATAAAGTAGAATGTAAATCATTTTTATCAATCAGCGGCACCATCTAAGTGCACATTTAATATTTAAATTTTCATTTAGGCCAGGTGGAGCATCTGCATTAAATCTTAGTTGCCATATTAATTCCTTGACCTCTAACAGTGTATTAATATCGTCAAAAAATGGATCAGCATTTTCTAAGACTAAAAATTTAAAGCATGTAAAATCAGGACACATGAGGCTATGTTTGGATAAGGCATTTCATAAGTCTGTGTTTCTGATAGCAGTACAATGTTCTTTAATTCTTGAAGACAGTGTGCGAGTAGTTTTGCCTACATAAAAACAAGGGCAGGAAACACATGGCAGCATAGACAACATTAACAGATTTACAATTGAAATGCTTATTAAAAGAAATTTTAAAATTTTAAATTGTGTGTGTATGTCTATATATATATATATATATATATATATATATGTATATTTATGTATATTGGTGTGTGTGCATGTATGTATATATATATATATATATATATATATATATATATATATATATATATATATATATATATCTACACTAGCTGTACCCAGCCACGCGTTGCTGTGGCTCAGTCTGGTTAAATGGAAAAGAAAGAAAAGAGAAAGCGCACATTTCTAATATGTTTAATTTCACAATGCTTGTGGGTTTGTTTGTGCAGATATAGAGATTGTCTGGTTTGCCGACTCTAGAACATGCAACATATAATTGTCCATGTGAGAAGCAATCCATGTGTAGATCTAAACTGCACAATTCTAAAGATTGGCCCTGAGCTTTGTTGATGGTGATTGTAAACGCCAATCGAATTGGGAATTGCAATCTCTTAAATTTAAATGGCATATCCATTGGAATCATAGGAATGCGAGGAATGAGGACATCTTCACCTTTGAAAGGTCCTGTCAAGATTGTTGCTTCTATGATGTTGCTCATTAATGTTTTTACTGAAAGCCGCGTGCCGTTGCAAAGCTTTGTCTGGTTGATATTTCGCAACATGATAATTGGCACGCCAATTTTCAATTGCAGTACGTGTGGTGGCATCCCTGGCAGATTGAGTGAATTCAAAAATTCTGTTGGATAATTAACTGCTTCATCTGCTTCCACAACAGTGTCGACGGACTTGTATGTGACTGCCTCGCTTTGAATGTTAGACTGAATAATATTGTTTAGTTCGTAGACTTCTTTGTTCTTGGCCACAAGAATAGCTCGTTCAGTCAGCCAATCGTGATTCTTATAATTGGTTTGAATATTGGGAAATACTTTTTCAACCAATTCTTCTTTTGACGCCACTAAATTGCAGAAGTTATGAGGCAATGAAATTCGTCCTGAGGTCAGATCAACCGGCACCTTTCCGTTCCCAATTTCCAGCAATTGATGTGAGAATATCTCAGCTGATCAATTGTTTTGCAGCTGGACACACATATTTGTAGTTAATTTTAACGTCTTTACGTGTCACCACAAAGTAGAGTATTTCAGGCAAGCAGTTATTTTGTCCGCTGGTGTAGATCGAGGAAGTACAGGTAAAGTTTGCCTGAAATCTCCTGCAAGCAATATTAATGCATTCCCAAATGGTCTGATGTTTCCACGCAAATCTTGCAATGATCGATCTAGAGCCTCGAGCGATTTTTTGTGCGCCATTGTGCATTCATCCCAAACAATAAGTTTGCATTTCTGCAATACTTTTCCCATGCCGGATGCTTTGGAAATGTTGCACGTGGGAGTTTCAATGAATTGCATGTTCAATGGCAATTTCAAAGTGGAATGAGTAGTTCTTCCACCTGGTAGCAACGTCGCAGCTATTCCGGATGATGCAAGAGCTAAGGCTATGCCATTTTGGGATCGAATTGCTGCCAGAATCAATGTAATTAGGAACATTTTATCAGTTCCTCCTGGCGCATCTAAGAAGAAGATTTCTCCAGCCCCGTTATTGACAGTTTGCATTATTTGATGCCTTTTTGCTCAAGCGTTAGCTTAGGAATATTTGATTGCACATACGACAAAAGATCACCTGTGTTGTAATTTTGTTCACGGCGCAATTCTACATCGAACAAAGCAGCAGATCAATTCGGTGATGGCATTCTCAATTGATTGAGAACTTTGTTCGCGATTTTTAAGCACAAATCTTCAATCATTATCAAACCTTCGTTGTAGATTTCTGCTGTGAAATCCATGTTCATATTTGAATTTCCCTTGCGTATTCGATGGAAAATATCTTCAGCCATGTGCGATTTATATTTCTCCCATAACTCTATTGGAGATGAAGGAGACCAGGCGGTCAAAATGATTGCAAGCAATGCACGAATTTGATTTGGATATGACGTATTGCACGCGTCATTAATGCATACATCCCAGTGTCGGTCATTTTCCAATAAATTCAGAGCTTGACATGCGCTGCGGAAAGTGGTATGTGTAACCCCGTTGACAATTCTCAGTTGCTGGAAAGACGTTGGACCGGGCACATTTACCAACAGCATGCGAAGAAAGAAGCATTCATCTTGATTGGGATGCACGGTGTACAGTCTGCCTATCGTAGTTTCTTTGAATATGCCAGGTTGTCCATCAACTCGCTCTCCTCGTTTAAATGATTTTCTACTCGCATTCCATGTGTAATACGTAGGCACTTCCGAATACAGCAGTGTTTCTGCAAACGCGTCATTTTGACATAAAGTGAAGAAAGCAGTTAACGTTGTAGCTGGTGGATTCAGAGCTATTTGTTGCACATTTGCAGCTGTGAAATAAATGCATTGTCCATTTTCTAGATGTATTGCTAAGTGAACAACAGCTGGACTTCTGATAAACTGGTAAATCAAACAAACTGGAGAAAATCAAAAGGCACGGTAATCCAAAAGCGAGGGAGACCAAGGCAGTAGTAATATTCTTTTCTTAACGCAAATTTAATCAAGACAATAATAAAAAGTTACAGCGTTTTCGCTACTGACACTTCAGTAGCTTCATCAGAGTGATACAAAGTGGCGCCAAATGTAGTTTAAATACTATAAAGTGATGTCACAAATGCAAATGCCAATACAAACGTAACTTCCTTTTTGAAAGACTATCTACCACAGCATGAAATTACATTAAATAAAAAAGTACATAGACAAAAGATGCATTAAGTAAAAAACTTTAAAATAGAACATTATTCCAGTTCTCCAGTAGTCTTAATGTTTGTATGAATTAACAGGAGAATAAAGGTGTGTATATATCAATTTACTAAACCTATAATAATAGTGACATCTCACCATAATTAACTGTTTAGGACACCAGTAAATAAGTTAAAAACATTTCAGAATCAAGGTATAAGAATGTAAAAATATAATAATATTTTATAAATTTTATAATGTTATGAAGTACCTGTATCTGCATGTAATTCTTAGATATAACAGCTGGACTTTGTTCATGTATGGGAAATGAAAGAATTTGCCATACAGCTGCTTATGTATCTTCCAGCCTGATAGTGTGCGATTTCATCGATATGTATGACCGCATTCCTATCACGTCTTTCTGGTTGCATGCCAAAAACTGCCATGTCACTGCCTTTATTCACGTACTTACAAATGTATTTGATCGATTTAACGGAGTTACAGTATTCCACGTTTATGTGCACTTTGTATGTTTTTGATAGCAAAGGCGAATATGGAACAACCCCCCGGTTATCTACTTCGATGTCACCATTTCGCATTTGTATGTTTGCTAATTTACTGCCATCTTCTGCTGATCTTCTTCTGTATAAAGGATATCCATTGTTTCCTGTAAATGTGTTGGATACTAATGCTCGAGGATATCGCTTAGAGCATTTTCCGTCTATCATGCATGGTGAATTTGGATTCAGTGTACCGCAAGGTCCATGTATCATATTTTTCGTCACAACTTCATGCAAATCCTTATCAACGTCAGCATCGGGTATTTCAGCGCATATTACATCGTCAATTTCATTTGAAGTGATTTTGTTATAGAGCCAGATTAGTATATGTGCGTGTGGCAATCCTCTCTTTTGCCATTCCACTGAGTACATCCAGAAGTGCACAGAGCCAAATACTTCATGTTTTACCATGAAATCCATCAGCGATTTCAGCTTCTGTCTGAAAACATGTGCTGTGATGTCATGCCTGTCCACCAGCGATTGCCCAGGAAGTAAGAGCTGTTGTATATTGTCCTAAGCTGGATTGCATGTGAATGTAATGAATAGTTCTGGACGCCCGTAGTGATGAACATACGCAATTGCATCTTGAGCGTACTCATGCATATGATGTGGACTGCCTGTATATGAAGATGGCAAAATCGTTAGTCTTCCAACGTTAGTTGTATTACTGTCAATTACAACTGCATCTCACAAATGAACGTATTCTTCAGAGTGAAGCTTGGTCTGATTCAAACGGATGAATATCAAACGTTCTGTTTCAATTTTTGCATACATATCTAAGATGTATTGGTTAAACAATTGACGGCATTTCAAAATGTGATTGTCTTCATTCTCTCGAATCATTAATTGGTATGAATAATAGTTCATTGAGCTGCATTTCATATTTGTTTCTTCGCCACTGACTGGATTTATCATCTTAACATTGAAGTGATATCCATGGGCATCATCCCAAAAAATGATTGGATATTGCAGGGCATCGTAGCATCGATGAGTTTCTGCAACTGTTGTCAATTGATCATTTCTCCGATGAAGAACAATATCTCTAGGTTGGAATTGATCTCTGACTATAACAATTGCCACTTTGTCTATAGTTGGAGCATTGAATCTTCGCACATGTTCTCCAGCAGGCGTTTTGTCAGCATGAATAACAATCTTGTGTGTATCAGATGGCATCATGTCAATTGCTGTTTTGAACAAACGCACTAAATAGTTTTTTTCGTGAAGAAGCTCTTGCAGTTGGGAAATGATGGACCTTTGTATGCCGGTAGAAATTCCGCAGCGTGCATTTAATTCATCATTGCCATCACCAATGAAATACATTTTCAGGAATTTATATTGACCATCTGGGAACGGAAGCAGGGAGCCGGATTTATGATAAATTTGTCCGTTCACTTTGAAAGTTGGCATGAATTGAGCTGTTACGATTTCTGCGCCGAACGACATCATTTGGAAGCATGAGTTGTATTTCCTGATGTTAGATAGGGAATGCCTTGATTCGGTGGTATATCCAGCAAGCAAAGTTTTTAATGGCTCTGGCGGTTCTCCAAGTTGGGGCAGTTTAATTTTTCCGGCGGCGCAACACATTCCTTTCGTTTCTCCATTAAATTTCAGAGCCTTTCAATAAGGACACACTTCAGTCATAGTGCCGATGAAAACATGCCGGCTCAAGCTATAATCTTCAGCTGGGTTGTACCGGAATGCAAGGCGATTGTAATTGCATGATTGCTGAGCACAGAGTCATGTTTGACGCTGATCTGCTGTTTCTCATTGATGTCTTTCAGCCACTCTCAGCCTGTCATGTTCATTCTGTTGAGAATAAAGCAGATCTGAAGCTGCAGAACGCGATCACCATGCTCGCAACCGTGCATCCTCAAGTCTAGCTGCACGTCGCTCTGCTGCTTCCTTGGCACGTATTTGAGCCACTCCTTGTCTGTTTCGCTCGTTCGCTGATGCCCGTTCTTCCTCAGTTTGATTTGCAATTACCCGTCGCATTGCTTCCACTCCGTGAGTACGACGACCTAAGTTTGATCTTCTGCGAGGCATTATTTGGATGAACTAAACCAGATCGATTGCACTATAAAAGAAGAAAGAAAGTTATAACAAAAACATATAAAATTGCATATTTGTATACAAATATATAGAATCCATAGTCGGTATATAAAAACACACGTGTTTGAATGCAATGTGTGACATCTATATAATAGTAGGTATATAAAAACACACTGACATTCGAATGCAACATTGTGTGAAAATTTCAAAGCAATCGGTGAAGAACTTTCGGAGCTTTAGAATTTTGTACAAATTAACATTTACATTTTTATTTATCTATATATATATATATATATATATATATGTGTGTGTGTGTGTATATGTGTATATATATATATATATATATATATATATATATAAATAATATATATAAATATATATATATATAAATAATATATATAAATATATATATATATATATATATATATATATATATATATATATATATATATATATATATATATATATATATATATATGTAAGGACTATAAAACCTTCCATGAAAATAAAAAAAAAACACTCAATGCTGAACTGTGATTAAGCACTTTCATTGTATTTAGATAAAATAACTTCTTCAGAATACAATAAATGCAAGGGAACAAGTACAGTAATAGAAGTCAACAACCAATAGAAATGTTACATAGTAGTAAGTACTAAGTAATACCTAGCCAATAAGCTAACAGTGGAAACTGTACAAGGACAGACAGTAAAATATGTACAAAAATGAACTGTACTGAGCTTTTAAGAATAAGCAGATCAAAAAATCATGTTATTGAATCAGTTAAGTAGAGGCTGTAACACAGCTGAGTGATGCATATGAAGAATTTAAACAATTAAAGAATGAAATATTAATTTAATCATACCAGCGTCAAGCACATTTAATGTTTATATTTTCATTAAGTCCGATGTTGACTCTGCATTCAATTGTAGCTGCCACTTTTATTCTCTCGCTCCAAAATAAGATTAGAGTTACCAAAAATGAATTCATTTGCTCCAAAACCAAGAATTCAAATTTAACGAAATTCCTACAAGAAATACTATGTTTTGCAAGAGCATTGTTCAAATTCCGAGCTCTAATAGCTCCTAAATGTTCCTTTGTTCTGTGTGAAAGTTTTCTAGATGTTTTTCCTATATAGAAACTTTTACAAGAAACACAAATTCCTGCATAAACTACTAGAGAAGAATGACAATGAAAATGTGTTTTGAATTTAATGGTAAAGTTGCAATGTGAAAAAGTAAATTCAGAGCCTTTAAAAATGTAAGGGAAAACCACACATTTACACTTTTCTCATTAGAATCAGAAACAAAATCTAGATTTAAAAACTGAGTCTCTGTTTTAAACATACATGCTAATAGTTTTAGACCTTTTAAACATAAATGCAGTAGAGTTACCTAAGGATAAACCAATTTGTGGTGTATCAGAGATAATGTCCCAATTACTTGAAATAATTTCTCTAATATGAGACATAACTCAAGAAATTGGTATGGGAAAACCTAACGTTCTGTCCGCACATGAAATGATATTTTCTCTTGGTTGAAATCCTGCTAATAGAATAAATAGGTAAAAATCTGGTATGTCTTGCAGAAGAAATTTCAGACCATATATTATTAACTAGAGTAGAAGGGTAATTCCTAAGAAGAAACATCTTTTTCAGAAGAGAACATTGAGTCAAACATTCTTTGTCCTGACCTACTAGTCTCAATAGCCGAATAAATTGCCCCTTAACCAAATTTCTCTTCACGTGGAATGGATGTTGACTAGAAAACTCTAGATAGTTGATTTAGTAAGTGTCTTTTCTGTACACTGTGGAGGTAATTGCATCTGTAGGAATTAAAGTGATTTTAGTATCTAAAAAAATGAATAGACATCCCTGCACTAGAAATAACAAAGTTAAGAAAACCAATATTTTTTTCATCTCAGAAATAAAAGATTACAATTCATGTTTACTACTGTATCACTCAAAAAATATATCATCAGTGTAATGTTTGTAAAGTGGAATAAGTTGAAATTTGTTAAGTAGAGTTAAACAATCCATTTCCCAAGAGCTAAGTACTAAGTTGGCAAAAGATGGGGCAAGTTTTGATCCCATTTGCACTCCCTTGACTTGTTTGTAGATTTTACTGTTGAAAAAGAAAAAAATTACTTGTAAGTACTATAGGAACCAAAGTACAAATAGTGTAAATTTTACTGGATGTAAAAGATATATGATTTAATAGATATTTCTTGAGTAAATCCAAACCTTCCTTATGAGGAACGTTCGTATATAAAGCTTCAATGTCCAAAGTGACAAGAATACAATTTGCAAAAACCTGTTTCTGCATAAATATTTCATTGAAGAATGCCTAGGAATCTCTTAAGTAAAAAGCAGTGGATCGAACTAACGGATTAAGTACAGAATCCAGATACTGTGCTATTTTTTTCTGTCTTTGTCTTTCTATTAGAAATAATATGTCTTAAAGGTGGATTTTGCTGGTTTTTTTAATGTATTTTAGGTATACCAAAAAGTTTGCGTAAACTATGGGAGTAAACAGTCAAAAAATGAAATTCTTCTAGTGAAATGTCATTGTTAAAATGTAGTTGTTTTAGAGTTTTGTCTATGAATGTAAATTGCTTGATAACATCCCTTAGTTCTACCTGTTGAAAAAATTAATTGAAAAGGTGGATTCAATTTTTTTCCAGTGTAGGTATCTTGTTCCATAAGAACTAATCCAGTGTCTTTGCCTGCATGCATAACTCTTAAAGATTTATTAGAAATATCTTTCAATGCTGCTTTTTCAGAAGTTGACAAGTTGTACCATTTATCTGTTTTGTTAGAACCATAAAACTTTCTTATATCTTTTTGACAAACTTTTTGAAAAACTTATAATGAATTGTGCAAGACTGGGAGTGGGTTATACAAACTTTTTGGCCGTAAGTTAGTAAAAGTACTATTATTAGTTTCTTCTTGATCTGAATCATCAGCATCTGGTATAGTATTATTGTTACTACTATTGTTGTGAAGTAGTCTTGTAGATTAAGTTTTCTGATGTATAGGCATAAATCCAACAGAAGATCTGATAAGTTTGCTGTTTGAGAGGGTATGAAAGTAAATCATTTCTGTAAGACCTGCAAATGATCTTTAGAGAAGGATCTGTCAGTCAAATTGATAACAGCAGTACTGATAATTTTTTATGGTGTCTGCAGAATGTATAGGGTTCGTAGAAACAGTAGTAATAGCATAATTAGCTTTTGTGTATCTTGAAATATTGGTGGAAATTGCAGTCAATACATTATTTGCTTCTGTGTACTCTAAAGAGTTAGTAGAATCTGTAGAACTGGTTTCATTAACTTTAGAGAAAACTAAGGTGTTAGTAGAAACTGCAGATATGGCATCATTAATAGGATCATTGACATTGGTAGCTAAAAAAGAAACAGATAGATATTCACAACTACTGTTTTTATAGTAAGTTGTACATGTGTATAAATTGAGTCAGTAACATTAGTGGTCAAAGCAACTGCAGATATGGCATCATTATTAATAGAATCATTGATATTGGTAGCTAAAGAAACTGCAGATATTGCACCATTATTAATAGAATCATTGATATTGGTAGCTAAAGAAACTGCAGATATGGCATCATTATTAATAGAATCATTGACATTGGTAGCTAAAGAAACTGCAGATATGGCATCATTATTAATAGAATCATTGACATTGGTAGCTAAAGAAACTGCAGATATGGCATCATTATTAATGGAATCATTGACATTGGTAGCTAAAGAAACTGCAGATATGGCATCATTATTAATAGAATCATTGATATTGGTAGCTAAAGAAACTGCAGATATGGCATCATTATTAATAGAATCATTGACATTAGTAGCTAAAGAAACTGCAGATATGGCATCATTATTAATGGAATCATTGATATTGGTAGCTAAAGAAACTGCAGATATGGCATCATTATTAATGGAATCATTGACATTGGTAGCTAAAGAAACTGCAGATATGGCATCATTATTAATAGAATCATTGATATTGGTAGCTAAAGAAACTGCAGATATGGCATCATTATTAATAGAATCATTGATATTGGTAGCTAAAGAAACTGCAGATATGGCATCATTATTAATAGAATCATTGATATTGGTAGCTAAAGAAACTGCAGATATGGCATCATTATTAATAGAATCATTGATATTGGTAGCTAAAGAAACTGCAGATATGTCATCATTAACTACTGAATTTATAGCAAGTTGCACATCTGAATTACTTGAATGATTAACATTAGAATCACTGACAAACATCATCATGACAGATCTATATATATTTATATATGTGTGTGTGTGTGTGTGTGTGTGTGTGTGTGTGTGTACACGACAAACACTCTAGCACATAAAGAAACAGCAGACGCAGTGGTGCTAACTACGTTTATTGAACAGACAGTCTGTTACAGACTGTCTGTTCTATAAACTTTTGGGTAACAAATAGGGTTACCACCTGTCCCACTTTGCGAGGGACAGTCCCTCTTTGGGAAGTTGTGTCCTGCAAAAATATTGTAAGAATGGCAACTGTCCTGAAATATTAGGGCAACATTATTTCCTATATTTTATGTAATAGTTGCCTAAAACTGTTATTCTGTATCTGAAACACCTAAATGTTATAAGAAAGAGAATAAGCAGCTAAAATGCTACAAGAATAAGCTTTTATTTAGGCAAAATAGTGAAGTTCTGTCCCTTGTACTGGCCGTGGGTATGTTTTGGCCTGCAAAATCTGATGTTTGTACCACAATTGTCCCATTTTGGCCATCTGCAAAGGTGGCAACCCTAGTAACAAACTGTCTGTTCAATAAACGTAGTTGGCAACACTGCGTTTGCTGTTTCTTTATGTGCTGGAATGTTTGTCGTGTGGATTGATTTTCTCCGTGCACTTTATCTTCGGGCACCATGTTTTTTTGGGATTTATATATATATATATATATATATATATATATATATATATATATATATACGCCGCATAAAAGAACACCGTGGGACAATCCGTAAACATAATGATAAGAATGCCTTAGGCATACACAGTTTAAGGTGCCAAGGATTCACAGTTGTCAAATTCTTTGTGTTAGAACAAATACATTCATTTTTTGGTGACAGGGAAGGGCTACTGGACTTTCATGAATTGAAATGGGAGATAGAACTTATTGCAGAGTCACATCCTGGACTTAATGAATACAATAAGTTAAAATGTGCCCTCAAATGGTTATATAGATAGTTTATTTTTGATTACCAATAGTTTCATCTTATCCCAGTGGTTACATTTATTGTCACAATGTCTACCTAATTTTTTTTTTTACATTCACACTATGTTAATGAAGGCTCCTATAAAACTATTACCTTAGCTCTCTAACTGGCTGAAATAACAATTGCATTGTTTAAGCATTTTAAAGGAAATACTATTTAAGTACTGGTTTGTACCACACTTCTATTAAGTTTTCTGAGGAAGTTCCGTATACTTATTAAAGAACGAAAGTGCTCAAACACTAGTCCATGGCGTGTTATTCATAGGTCTGTTGGGAAAGTTAAGTTTTATATATATCTATATATATATATATATATATATATATATATATATATATATATATATATATATATGTGTGTGTGTGTGTGTGTGTGTGTGTGTGTGTGTGTGTGTGTGTGTGTGTGTGTGTGTGTGTGTGTGTGTATGTATTTATATAATTATGTGTGTGTGTGTGTGTGTGTGTGTGTGTGTGTGTGTGTGTGTGTGTGTGTGTAAAACAGAACTTTCCCACCAGTCCAATGAAAAGCACAATGAACAGGTGTTTGAGCGCTTTCGTTCCTTTAATTGGTGTACAGAACGTCTTCAGAAAATGAAAAAATACAGTAAAGTCCTTAGTATCACTAGTATAAATATTATTCAAGTGATAGACCTTATAAATCAACAGCCAATAGAAAAATACTTAAATGTGTGATTAAATAAAGATGTCCTATAGAAAAGCAGTAAGACCTGTAAAAAATTGTGTTCAATCAGGTGGTAAGCATATATAAATTATTTGGTACTTTAATACTTTTAAGTGAAACATTTTGTATCCTTGGGGAGGGGTAAAAGCAAACAAACAAACAAACTAATAGTTCAACCACTTTAAAGCACTTTTAATGTTACTGCATTCATTGAGACCAGGGTGGGATTCAGCATTTAATTTGAGTTTTCATTTCAGTTCTCAGAAGTCAAGTAATTCTTCCTTGTCTCCAAAAATGTATTTAATTGTTCCAGTACAAAAAACTTAACACCTGTAAAGCTGTGGCACCTTAAACTTTGTCTGCCTAAGGCATTTTTGTCATCCTGTTTACGGATCGCAGTATTGTGGTCTTTCATGTGGCTTGAAAGCTTCCTTGTTGTTTTGCCGACATAGAAACAAGGGCAAGTATTGCAGACTGCCGCATAAATCACAAAAGAGCTATTACAGTTATAGTGATTATAGTGATTAGCAAACTTGATCTTTTTACCATTATGTGCAAAAACAAAATCCTTTGTTTGTAAAACGTAATTACAAGCTACGCAGTTGTTACAGGCAAACATGCCTGTAGGTAAGGCATTATTTTCCCCTGCGGAAGAGGATGTCCATGATGGAACAACATTCAATATTGGTATTAGTTTACTCAGACCTGGAGCCTTCCCTCTTTGATAATGATTTGTCTCTAGCCCCTGAGCTTGCCTCTGCTGTTTTTAATCTCATGAATAGACAAGTGTTAAAAGAGTCCCTTGGACTCATTAACAGGGTATTTACTTTTATTCTAGTCCAATGGGCTAAGCTACCAGACCTCCTTTTGGAATTCCGCTTGTACCTTAGAAAATTGAATCTGAAAATATTCTTCTGAGAAATTTCAGAGGACTCATCAGAACCAGATACTCTAACAGTGCCTAAAAGAAAAAGTCTTTTTAACCCTCCCCTCCATGCCACTTTACACACATTCTAAATAGTCTGCGAGAGGGAGTTTAGAAAACTACTGAATACTGACTGCACTTATGAGTGGTATAATTTGTCCCCCTCTGAGCTGTAAGCTTTACAAAGGCTTGAAAGGGATAGAACACTTAGCATTATGTGAGCTGACAAAGGCACTGGCATTCTGCTGATGGAACAAGCACAATACATTTCCATTCTTGAAACAGACTTATGCAATTGTAACTACTACCAGAAAATAGGTCTAAAGACTGCTACACATAAGTTTAGAAATATTCACAAACCACTAAATGATTTATTAGGAGGAAATTTTATTGAGGAGGAAGAGTTTGATTTCATGTATGTTCATAACCCCAGTTTAGGACATTTTTTTTGGTATTCCAAAAATACACAAAGACAGTTTAAACCCACCTTTCCGACATATTGTTTCGAACAGGAAAGCCAAGACTGGGAAAATCTCAGAGTTCACTGACTTTCTTTTGAACCCTATAGTGCTGAAAACTCCTCACTATCTCCGGGAGTCTTGGGCTTTTTTGAATGAACTCCACAAGCATCCTCCCATTACTGAAGATTCTATGCTAGTCACATTGGATATCGAGGCCTTATATATGAATATCCTCCATGAAGAGGGAATTAATTTTTTAAGAACTTTTTTCAGCCTTGAGGCTTCCTTCTTAAACAATAGGAGTCACACAAATTTCACTCTCCTTGAACTTGTGCTAGAAGGAAACTTCTTTCATTTTAATGGTTCTTTCCAACAACAGGTTAAGGGGGTGTCCATGAGTTCGAAAATGGCACCCGTCTTTGTTAACCTTGTTCTGACAGCCTGGGAAGTTACCACACTTACTACTCTACATGTTTTTGAAAAGACTAGGCTGTAAAAACATTATATTGATGATGTGTATTTTATATGGCAAAGTACGAAACAGGATCTTTTATGATTTATCTGTTCTCTAGCAGACAGTATTCCCTTTTTAACTTTTAAACTGTCGGGCTGTGGCCAACAGATACATTTTTTGGACACTGAGATCACACTTAACCAGATAACCTTGACTTGGCAATCTACTTTCAGAATTAATTACCTAGATTTCACTAGCTTGCACCCATTTTTTCTATAAAAGATCATTGCAAGAGGTCAATTTATCAGACTTTCTCACATTACTAGTGATGACAAAGTTTTTTTAAAAGGGACATTATCTCTGACACTCAAAAAATATCTTCTACTTTGGGAAAAGCTCCACTCTTTTCACAGAAATGAATGAAATCCTTAAGATACTCATTTGAAAACACTGGCTCACCTTGTTATTCCTTGATACTGATAATGTGAAGCCTGTAGGCATGTTCTCTTGTAGCGCCTGTGTGGCTTCAAAATACATTTTCACAGGTCCATCCTATACCTTTGATCACTGCAACAAATTAATTACCTCTCAGAAATACTGTGACTGTAACAGCTTTTGGGTTGTTTACACTGCTTTTTGCAAAACATGCAGACTTTTTTATACTGGGAAAACTTCTTGGAAATTGTTAAGCCACATCAAGGAATGCTGTGCGGCTATAAGGAAACGTAATTATAAAATGCTTTGGCTAAACATAGCCGTACTTGTACAAATTTTGATTCCTTTTTGTTTTTGATTCTTGAACAAATTAACTTTTTCGATGATGTGGATACATTATTAGAATACAGGGAGCTGAAATGGCAACTTTCACTTAATGCAGACTCTAATCCAGGACTCAGTCAGAACATTAATATCAAGTGTGCTTTAAAATGGATTTCTTGACTAGATTACTGTTTTGCTATTGCGTTACAGCTTCTTTATGTAAATATATTTGTATTTATACTTTTATTTGTATTATTATTTTTATTTGTCCTTTTGTTTTCACAATGTGTTAACCGGACAGCGATTCTAACCCTGTTGCATTAAATACTACACTTGCATGTAGTACATCTAATTAAGGATTACCAATATAAGTAAAATATTTCCATTATAATTATGACACCATACCAATTTTTATTTGTTAACATGTCTCAACTGGGTAGTGTACTGATCTAACCCTCCATTCACACAGTGCTGACGGTTACACTCTGGCAGCTACATATTGCTCTAGAATTATGAATAATATCACAAAATATACACCTAAGTGATTTTCTAACTTCTGTAAACAGGACAACTACCTTACTGTACTTCACGCAGCAATATTTACAGCAATTTTATTACAGCACACTATAACGAGTGATTTCAATACTCATTCGAGTGTTGTACTGAGGCATTACAATTTTTTAAATAAAAAGGGTATTGTTAGCGTTATATACGAGGCTGTATTTCATCACTTGCAGGAACATAGTTATCAGCTTCGGATATGTTATATTTAGAATGACTACATTATCAGTGACTACTATTTCTTCACGCTGCAAAGCATAACAGATACTCTTCGCTGCTGGATAGAGCATTCCTAACAATCAGAGAAACCAAGATTTATTTTTGGACACGCCTACTTTGATATCAAGGGTGGTTAACTGATACAATTTATAGTATGTGGTCTATCTTTCCATGTTTAGTGTTTATGTCGCAGTGTTACAGATTTACCGTATATTATTTCTTATACTGTAGTTTAGGAACAACCACTCTACTGATTACTGTCCTTCATGTTAAGGTCATAAATACCTAATGACCTCTTCACATATACTTTTAAGGAATCAAGTAAGTTTACAACACAAACATAGTAGTGCAGTACTTTCTACATAACACAACACATCCACCAACAGTGGGGTTCGCAATTATGTTTACTACTTTAATGGGATTAAACAAACACTTCCCATATTGTTTTAACACTCTAGCCATTTCACCTTTACTTTATTTTACATTAGCTATACCTTTGCGAATGCATACTTTACAGCAATTGCAGCACATATTATTTAGATTTATTACCTAATAGGGCATTCCTTCCTAACATGAACTCTTTTGTTTCTGCATTTTACCATTCTAAAGACACTCAAAAAAAGGGAATCACTTTATTACTTATACAATTAATAAATATTAAATACATCTTTCTAAGTGATCAGGGACACATTTCAATGTTAATTTTATAAGTTCATGGATATTTCTTATAAAACAAGGACACATTTCTGTATTACAAAGGCTGTACTATGCTTTTGATCTTTGTTTTGCATTTAAACTTTATTTTATGAAGGGTTTTGATCTTTGCTTTGCTCACACACATTAACCATACACTGTGATTTGCATTAATCCCATTGGCTGCCTTTCTGACTTTATTATTTACATGTTTAATTCTTTTATTGCTTAATAAGGCTACTTTAACAGGTGCATCCAGACTTTAATTTCATTTCTGAAGAAGTTCTTATTACTAAATAAAGAATGAAAGCACTCAATCTGTTGTTCAGCTTTTTCTTTCAGTTGTTGAACTTTATTTTTTATTTATATAAATATATACACACACGTGTGTGTGTGTGTGTGTGTGTGTGTGTGTGTGTGTGTGTGTGTGTGTGTGTGTATGTATGTATATATATAAATATACAGTGGATATAAAATGTTTACATACCTCTGTTAAAATAAATGCCAGGTTTTTGTGATATATAAAAAATGAAACCACAATAAATCATTTCAAAACGTTTCCCACCTTTAATGTGACCTATAACCTGTACAATTTAATTGAAAAACAAGCAAGTCTGTTAGGGGAAAAAATATAAAAAAAATAAAAAAGTACAATACGCTGGTTGCATAAGTATGCACACCCTTAAACTAATACTTTGTTGTGTGTGCACACCCTTAAACTAGTACTTTGTTTAAGAACCTTTTGAGTTAATTAAGCTATACCTTTTATGGGATGGCAGTATTGAACATTACATGTGTGTTACCTATCTTGAAATGACGACTGAGTTTCTTAGATCCTCTCTGAAATATTCCGTTTCTAGACTTCCTTGATGTGAGACTTACCATTGGTGAAAGGGGTAGGACTACCACAAGTATATACAATAAAGAATATTGGAAGAACAACTTATTACATCATAATAGTATGCATTCACCCTATATTTTCTCAAGTGTGATCAAGAATCAATTTTTTCGTATCTCCAGACTGCATACTGGTGACATCCAATATTAAGGCTGCTATTGATAACACAATTGGTAGACTTAAGGAATAAAGGTTATACATCAACAGAGATTAAATGTGAGAAGAAACATATGCAGGCACTAAGAGATACAACTGGGAGACCATTTTTTAAAGATAGATCACAAAGCATGTAACCTAATAGCAATGTTCAGCAAAAGTGCCCCAATAGTTGTATCATGACTTATGCCAATGATATACAATATGTTTGTAATATTATTAGATCTAACTGGAAAATTCTTAGGTCTGATCCCAGGCTTTTAGATATAGTAGGCAATAAACCAGCCTTTAGCTTCAAGAAGAATTGTAGTTTA
>NC_056738.1:500776185-500796185 GCF_019279795.1 Protopterus annectens
ACTTTAACAATTTGAACTTACTATAGGAACTGTAGTGAATCTTCTGTCCCTCTGAGCCTGTAACTGAACAGTAATCATTTGTTTTGTTATATTCTTCTTTAAAGCCAACTTTTGCTGTGGTCCCACCTACTCGGGCTATTCCTGCCACTCTATGGTTACCCTGCCTTGGAAATAGCTTCAAACAAGATCTCTGCACCTCCTTCTTTAAAAAAAAAAAAAAAAAAAAGCAAACAAAACAAAACTCAACCTCTCTGCTAAAAATCCTTTTGGTTCACCCTGTGTAGCCCTTGATTATTAAAAGAAAATAAAGCTTCTAACTAAATGACATCTATCTAGTAGAATGTCCTATAGTTGTCCCTTAAGTAGTTCACAACAGATTTGTCTTTTATTCTCAGAACTATATTTTGTATTTTCTCCAGCTAAAAGTCTGTCCGTGGTGAAGAAGCTACATTCCTTATTCTGCTCCTTATCTTATGCCTGCCACTGGCTCATTACCTTTATATTGACTGATTGTTTTCTTACCTTCTCCTCCATCTCCTTGGCTCTTCCTGCTCCATTCGCCCTCCGGGCTCACTCCACTCCCCTACCCTACTCCCAAATTCCACCCACCCCCCAGCACCTCTAGACTTATACTTAAGCCACACCCGCCCACACCCAATCATATATCCCATCTTATCCATACTGACTTGACTACTCCCTCCAATCCAAATACTGTATACATACCCCACCCCTCTCCCTCCACATAATCAACTCCTAACATAGCTGTCACTATAACTTCTAAGCTCAAACTAACCCTCCAAATGCATACACACAAACACTATGACTGCTAAACCAGTCACCTTTCTAACAGCAATACTAATTCTCATCTCCTTATCCTATTTATACTATCTTACCACATCTCTACATACCAACCACACACCACCCTTTTACTCAACTACATCATCCTCTCTGCAATATACACACTCATCCATATACATATCCCCTAACCTCTATTCCCTCAACAGTATTCTGCTTTTCACCAATAGACTTAGATTCTACCACAAAACACCTCTCCAATCTTCACCAACACTACACCAATAAACTGTACTAATTACAAACAGGACACTAAACTTCTATACCTCTTCCCCCTCATACACCACTTTATCTCTATACTTATCTCTGGGGACGTACAGAAATGACAGAACACATAAAAAGGGGGAGGTGTCACTCTTCTCTACTCCTCATCACTCTCTGTCACCCATTACTCTAAAGCTATTCCTAAATTTGGAAATGCAGAATTAATTCTAGCCCTTCTACAAGTAAACAAAAATAAATATCTCTGTGTTGCCTCCCTCTATATTCCCCTTGGAGACAATGTCCCAGTCCTCGAGGTCATCCTCTCCTGGCTCTCAACCAACATCAGTAATGAGACTGTAATCCTGGGAGATGTTAATATTAACTGAGAAACAATTCAATCCCCAACCAACTCCCTAAATATAAATCTTTACAACTTCACTCAACTTATTAACTCCACTATCAGATTTTCTAAAGACTTCCTTTCTGGTAGTACCTTAGACTGGATTCTAGTCTCCCATCCTCACTACATCTCAAAAAGTGGTACTCTTTCAGACCCACTAGGTGACCACCTTCCTACTTTTGCCCTTAGTCTTCCCTCCTCCTTACAACTTTCCCATACCTACATCTCCACCCGATGCCTAAAAAAGTTTAGCCCCAATGCTTTGTCAGATGTATTAAAAAGAACCAACTGAAACTCACTAAAAACTCTACCCTTGGACAATGCTTTTGCTTACTTCAGTAAAACCTTCTTAAACTTATTAGACTCTTTCGCTCCCTGGAAAACAAAATGCATCAAGAGTAACTCCATCCCTTGGTTAACAAAGAATACCTTAGCCAGCATGCTACTCCATGATAAAGCTTGGAAACACTACCACAAAACTAAAACTAGCACTTCCCTTAATGATTTCAAAACACTCCGCAACAAAGTAAAAAAACTCATTTACTCTGATCGCAAAGCCTACTTTTTCACCCTCCAAGCTCATCACAACAATAACCCCAAATAATTCTGGGATGGAATCTCCTCTCTTCTCAATCCAGGTAAAAAAGAAAACCCCTGCCCTGACCCAAATGCCTCTGACTCAGTTAGCTTCTCAATCCAACTCATTTTTTATTGACTCCAACTCTAAACTAACATCATCCTTCACTAATAACCTTGCTTCCCCACATCAACCCTCAAACAACCCCACCCCCTCCAATACATCTACCACTCAACCTCCTCCCTTCTCTATGAACCATATCCCCCATCTCTACCATAAAAAAAACTTCTCCTAAAGCTAAAACCTTGCTCTAATGCCCCCGACGAAATACCCTCCTACTTCCTAAAGATAGCCGCAGAAGCCATTGCCTTCACCATCTGCATCCTAATAAATCGATCAATTTCAGAATGCCATGTTCCTCAGCTCTGGAAAAAGACTTATATTATTCCACTCTATAAAGGTGGTAACAATAATGCAATTTCCAACTTCCACCCCATAGCTATCTTGTCACTTATCTCTAAACTTCTCGAAAAATGCATACACTTTCAATTACTGCCCTATCTTATAAATCATAACATTCTTACTCCTACCCAGCATGGATTCTGACCCAGCCATAGTACCACTACTGCCCTTCTCTCTTTTCTAGAAACTGTCAACAAAGTCCGTGACTCAGGTCATACAGTATCTACCCTACTTTTAGACCTCTCTAAAGTCATCCACACCATCTCTCATAACCTCCTTCTTACTAAGCTATCTAAACTAAATCTATCTTACTCCTCCATTAACTGGCTCACCAGTTACCTATCAAATAGGCAACAAACAGTTAAATGGCAAAAATCTATTTCATCATTCCAAGACACCCCCACCGGCGTGCCCCAAGGCTCAATTATAGGCCCCCTTCTATTCAACATTTTCATTAATGACTTTCACCATGTCATCCCTAACGTTAACCTCATCCAATATGCGGATGACTCAACAATAATCTGTTCGACAACCTCCATTTCTACATTAACAAAATTAACCCAAGACGCCTTATCCTCTACCGAACAAAGGATGCTAGATAACCATTTAGCACTAAACACAGCCAAAACTAAACTAATGATATTTCACCCCTCAAAAAATAGCACCCTTGATAAAAACTCTTTCTCTATCACCAGCCAAAATAACACTTCTCTTGAAACAGTGTCCATTGCTAAACTCTTAGGAATTCTCATTGATGACCAACTAAGGTTTGATAGCCATCTTAATGCAGATATCAAAAAACACTCAAGAAACTTGGCTTGCTCTATCGCCATAACAGTTTCATTTCTCCCTCCTACCAGACTCACACTTGCTAACACATACCTTATCCCTTCTCTCTTGTATGGTGCCTCCATCCTTACCAATCTGCAATCCTCCCTCAAATCAAAACTCTCATCCTGTTACTATAAAATTTCAAAATTTGCTACTGGCCACAGATCTAATACCCATCACTGTATCTCCCTATGCCAAGTGAGCTGCCCAATTATCTTACCTATGTTTAACTCATCCAAGCACACAAACTTATTTTGAGCCCCTCCATCTGCCCCTCCCTTGCCTCTTCCTTCCAAATGCACCTTCCTAACAGATGCCTACGTTCTAACTTCCAAAATGTAATCAAACTACATAAACCTGCCCACCCTCCAGGCAAACATCTTCTCTCTTTCTGTCTAGCATGCCAATGGAATTCTCTCCCTCCCCTTCTCCGTACCACAGTCTATCTTTAAAATTTTGCTTCACTCACACCTAATCTCACAATGGGAATGCTCTTGCTCCTATCCAACATAATAGCCATTGCTACCATTCCTATCTGCCTTTTTACAGCCTCCTTAGCCTAAATTGTTCTGATAGAACTAGTTATCTTGATTACTTTGTATTAATAGAGTTTTTTACCCCAGGACTCCATTGAAAATGGGCTCCTCGTGCCCCAATGGACCATCCTGGTAAACAAACTGCAATAAATAAATAAATAAAATAAATAAATAAATAAACAAATAAATAAATAATTATTGTGGATGGCACAGTGGTGCAGTGGTAGCATTGTCACCTCACAGCAAGAGGTTCCCTGGTTCGATTCTCAGCTGGAGTACCTTCTGTGCAGAGTCTGCATGCCCTCCTTGCGTTTGTGTGGGTTTCTTACAGGTGCTCTGGTTTCCTTCCACATTACAAAGACATATATCTGGAGAATTTCTCCCCAGGCCTCCGCTGAAAATTGGCTTCATTCCAAGTCAGACTTTCCTGGTAAACAAATGTTAAATAAATAAATATATATATATATATATATATATATATATATATATATATATATATATATATATATGTATAAACTTAATCCAGTTTAGAAGATGAAAAACTTAAACATAGAAAAACTTCTAAAATCATGCAAGAAGGAAAATAACAAAAACAGAGCCAGTGTTTTGCATTTTTGTTCTTTATTATGGAAAAGAACTTCATCATAAAATAGTTGTAATGAGTCAAAAGCAGGTGTGCAATTTAATAAATAGTCCCCGGGATTCATGAAGCTTGCGCCAGGCGCATGCATAGCGTAGGCGTTATAATGCCAAATATGGCCGTCGAGCAATTCAGGTACGATCCAGTTCCACATGCACTACCGGCGTACACCAGAACTGCGCAGCCCCCGGTGTAGGTATGCTAATCACCCCATGTGCAGTGTCGCACCATGCAAATGAAGGCATATAGCGATTCATGAAGTGGTGCAGGCGTAGCATAAGCCCACAGAAATGTAAACCAAAAAACACGGTTTACATTTTCCCAAACAGAACATCGGAGCTATGGAAGAGGGCCAGACCCAGGTATCACAACGTTAATATATGCCAATGGTGAAATACACAGCCAATGGCATAAGAAAAGATGCACAACACGTAAATAACAACATTTAATGTCATGTCCACAGTAACGCACAGCACAACCGCAGGGCATGTGTGCGGAAGCTGTAACATAAAGAAATAATATAAAAATGTCATAAAATCGCAACGTAATAGAAATCAGGTTTACAGCATAATACACAATGGTAGGCATGGAACACCACAACCAAGGTGCAAGGGTTGCTAAGGGCTTGCGATAGTGTTCGGCACGGTAACTATGAATTAGTAGTCAATGCCATGCAAATGAGGCAGATAATACTGAATCGCAAATGTCCCGCCGGATGAAGGTTATACCAAACGGCGCAGCGGTATAACACCGAGGAGTGGCTCAGAGGAGATACATGACATCAGCAGAGGGGTATGCCACCGTAGCAGTAAGCACATTGGAGCATTGCAAATCTGGCCTGTCCATTGCTAAGCAAAGCTGCAGGACAGGGGTGGGGAGGAATCGTTTAGCTGAGAGCACACATGGTGCCCAAAAGCGCATGTGTACAAGGATGAAAACGTGCCTGAAACCCAGTAATCGGACGCACGTGCTGCAAACAATAGCAGAAACAGGAAGGTCAGGGGAAGAAAAGAAGGAAATCTAATGAGCAATCAACACCAATCAACCCACGAAGGCCAATCGACGGCAGCTGAAAACTCTGCTTGCAGAAACCTGCAAAACAGGATAGGGGAGGCATTTGAATGCAAAGAAAGGAGGGGAGGTATTGGATTGCAAAGATAGGAGACCTGACACAGCAGAGCAAAGCAAACTGACAGCAGACCAGCAGTAGCACACATAACGCAAGATACACCAGGTCCAGGAAAGTACAAATGAAAGTAGGCTGCAGGATGCACGCCAGAAAATGGTAGGTGCAACGTGCAGAAATGTAAAGGGAAGGTCAAGAGGTAATCCACGGCAGGCAAATGTAATTCAACACCAAAGGCACCACAATAGTAGTTCCGGCAGTAAAACACATAAGATAACCTGTAGCTACGATCGTACATAGACACCCTATGACATCATCGGTGTTCACAGCACAATAGTATAAAGTGTGAAATCACCCAACACACACCTGTGTATTCCCATACACCGCACCATAGGTGTAAACACACGGGGAACTTTTAAAATGTACATGTTGGGAGCTGCCATAGCTGTGATTCATCAGCATGTGTTAGAGACTGACGGTGTTGTGGAGGATGATGCCGACAACCACCGCAGGCCTTGGAGGAGAAGGAGAGTGTTCAGACCAAGGGTAACCTACCAGGGGCTACATGACCTGGAGATAGTAGAGCGTTACAGGGTGGACAGGGACATCTTACAGCAAATAGTGGAGCTGTGCTGGCCATGCCTGAGAACCAGAAACAACAGAGGGGAACCCATTCCAGTGGACCCAAAGGTATGTGTAAGCCTGCGAATACTGGCCACAGGTACCTTTCAAAGGCCAACTGGAGATATAATGGGTATCTCACAGGCATCAGCATCCAGGGTACTACACCAATTCCTGGATGCCATGTTACCACATGCCAATGAGCAGATATACTTCCCCAGAACTCAGGAGGAGTTGGCCAGCAATATGCACCACTTCCACCATGTGGCACAATACCCGGAGGTACTGGGTGCGATAGACTGCATGCACATACAAATCAAGTCACCACCCGGTGAGCAGGGTAGGCGCTACATAAACTGCAAGGGATTCCACTCCATCAACTGCCAGGTCGTGTGCAATGCCCAGGGCATTATCATGGATGTGTGTGCTGGCAGCCCTGGAAGCTACCATGACTCCCATATCTGGCATACCTCACAGCTGTACCAGGTATTTGTCAGGGGGGACATCCCACATGGCCATCTCATGGGGGATGCTGGCTATGCACTGGAGCCATGGATGATGACTCCCATCAGAAATGCACACACACCCATGCAAGAACGCCATAATGAGGCACACGCACAAACCAGACTCATCATAGAGCATGTGTTAGGGATGCTGAAATCACGGTTCCGGTGCTTGGATACATCTGGTGGAGCCTTGCAGTACTCTCCAGGCACGTGTGCCCACATCATCATAGTATGTGCCATGCTACATAATATGATCCTGCGGAAGCATCTGCAGCAGGAACAAAATGGTGAAGGCCCTCATAGCCCACCGCAATTGCCAAGGCCATTACAGGCACAGAGGTATTCAGACCATGAACACACTGTGCCAGCCCCAGTAGGCAGATGGAGATGTGCCCATTATGCCTACGCCTTGGCAAAGAGGGAACGATAGCACATACTCTGACAGTGTAAGCCCCTATGGACTGACACCTCTCCACCTGCACACACAGTAAAATAGATGGCACACAAACATGACCACCTGTAAACTGTAATGTATAGGTGGCCCAATATGTGACTCCTACATAGGCAGCCCTCAAACATTGTAAACACAACAGCCAGTGGAACACAGAATGCCAACACCTGAACAGTACATGAGCCTTACAGCATATGGTGGTGCTGTGTGCCTGTCATGTTCCCCGCCAGATATATATATTTATATATATGCATATATATATAATACAGATAGAAAGGGCAATAGAGGGATATATGGTGATATAGATGGATTCAGCGATATCTGCAAATATAGTAGATAATTCAATGACATTCATAACATCTTGGAGGTACAAATAAATAGGATACCGCAAACCATGGAATGTGTAACATACCGACATGCGTAACCATGAGGCTGAAAGACCGATAGAACACAGTACCGGAACAGTACATCCGCGAGCAATAGTATGATGATATGAAGGGACAGTTAGTCACCGCTGCCGGTGTTGCGGTCCACGTACGTACTGTGTTCAACTGTGTCTGTGAGTGCCGTAGTCTGTGTAAGTGTGCATTGAGGGTGCCATGTGCGTCGCTGTGTGACTGTAATGTGTGTGGGTGTCTACAACATGTATTTGTTAGTACCAAGTCAGAGGCAGATCAGTATGGTAGGTGTGGGTATAGCTAGTCGTAGGCATACGGTTACTACCTGTCCCACAGTAGGAGGGACAGCCCCACCCTGGGCAGGTGTGTCCTGACATAAAACAGTACAAAGGGCAAATGTTCGAGTTGGTAGGACATAAATATGTCCCATATATAATGTAACAGTCGTATTTAATAGTTATGCCTGTATGTAAGAAACGTAAATGTTACATGAAATATGATAAGTAGCCAAAGTCACACAACAATAGGTATGTAGTGAGGATAAAAGTATGTGCTAACCTGTGTACTGACCGTGGCTATGTGTTGGTCTGTAAACACCGCTTTGTGTCCCGCAAGTGTCCAACAGTGACCATATGAAAAGGTGGCAACCCATGGCAAACAGGCTCTTTTAACAACACAACCACAATGACTGCAAATATCTGGGACAGAAATACAAGGGATAGCTGTCACTTACACATATCCCTTGATATATCGCTGCAATTACGGAGGTATGCAAGTAGCAAGCTCACCTGCAGATGATATAGAAACCAATTAACAACGGCCCAACGTAGAATCCCTTAACATAAGTCTACTAACTGTTAGCTCTCTAATTAGGGACGGAGCCCACACACATATATACGGATTATGTAGAAATGCAAGGCCCACAAACCTGTATATGTTATGTACACCCACCGACATCCCCCACACTAGAAACTAAAGCAATACAGACTGTAATAGCAGCACAAACATCCAGTCAGTCAATTACATCTGCAGAACCCTCAAAATACCGTGTGAGAGACACAATTAAAGGTGTCATGCAAAATTGCAGGCATTGTATAATGGAACAAACAGCCATGTTACAGGTTTTGTTTGCAATACTCCATTATCAGACATTGGGATGACAGGTACACCCACATGTTGAACCAAATACTCTACCTGTCACACACAATCCACGGGGGACATGAATCCAAACTATACTTGTCTCCATGCATAGCAGTTGCAGTTACACATAACAAAACACAATACAGACCGTCTCCCCAAAGGTAGGGCAAATAGGCAATGCCCAAGTGGAGAATCCAATTATACCCCACTGTCGCCACGTAATTGGCGAATGGAGTAGATGCACAGCTTATATGCAAGTAATTAGTCACTCAGGAACACCAATTGGCGGGATGAATCCACATGTTACAGGTATCGACGTATATAAGGATGACTTGCCAGACATTCAAACCGTATGCTCATACCGAATACCAGTTGAAACACTGTGAGACAGATAGAAACGAAACGCCATAATGACAACAAGGTATGTAGAACGCCCGATATGTAAAGTTATGTATAGCATGATCTGTATTAATTAGTTTTACTGTATGTATAGCCTGGTTTGCATTAATTAAACGTGTCCGCAATGCATAAAGTGGGGAAAGGTATTTATGTAGTGATGTCTTGCTGAGCATACTAATGCTTATAGAAACTGTGCGTCCAGCAGTGGGACACAAGGTACACAGCACAGACACCACAAGGGATGCTACATGAGGGCGTTAAACAGAACAATTCCATACAACCCGCCGTCAGTGGTAGGGTATGTCCAACAAGGACGTGCCATAGCAGGGGATAGTATATGTTGATATACTGTCACAGCACGCATGTGTATGGGCATATAACGTTAATGACATATGTAAGGTGGTCCCGCTGTGCAAGTATGCTTTGCATTATGGGATACTATGTGAAATATGTGTAATGTATAGTATTATAGGTAGATATGACAGATATTCTACACAGCATAACAGGCATATCATGCATACCACAGGTATCGTCTATTGGTATGTACAATAACAGGATACATATGGCCTGTAGGTATGGGACATAGTAATAGCATGATAGCTAATCTAAATGGAAGGGCTACCGAGTAACCATGCACAAAGGACATGTAATAGCTTCACAGGTGCATAGTCGGGTTACTATGCAGTCTGGCAAGTCCATGTGTAAGCACAACTACAGTGTTCACACTAGTGGCACCTCTCTAGGGTAGTGTCCTGTGAATGGCAGAGCCAGGTGTCACCTGCACCTCTGCACAGTACAGCCACTGCAGTGATCCCAGGCCTACATGTGTCTCCCAACCACCAAGGGAGGTATCACATGAACAGTGCTACTGAGTGTCCCTGCGTGATGTACATAGGACTTATGTTCCAAAGCATGGTGAGTGTCCAGTTTGGGAATGTAACCCACAAGCACATCCCACTCATTGTGGCATGTGTGCACATATCCATGAGCATGTTGCTCACAGTGGCCTCTGCTTATGTCACGTATGAGGAGTATATCCATCAATAATGTTGTGGACATGGGCCCTGTCTGATCAGCAGAGGTCACCCCTGAGTATGTAGTATGCAAATGTGTACAGATGTGGTGTCCATAGTGCAGCCGCATATTTAAACTGTCGGTGCTCAGTAAATGTCATGGCATGTTAATGTTGTGACATGTAAAGCTGTAGCTGTTATGTAAGGTACACCCTAAATGGGGTGGTGTACCCTTGAATGTGTGTAGATGTTTTGAGTTCAGAGGTACAATGGGTGCCTATGTACCAGCTACACACCCAGTACAGATAGGTGTGGCCACGTAGAAGGAAATCCATGCCACAGTGGCAATACGGTAACCACAGGAGTGGGTGCGACATATGTGTGTACTGCAAACATGTACAATGTGATATGTATGTAGGGGACTACCATCCATGTGATAGTCAGTGGGTGAATGGTGTAATGCAAAGGTGATGTGCATGCACCTTGTGTCATGCAGCTTGATGCCATGATAGTCATATTATGTATCTGTCACAGTGACACCCGTATGGTTGGAGTCAGTATCAGCTGGTGGAGCAATCATAGCACTTGGTATGTAGGGGTTTGAAATCTAGGCAGGGAAAGTCCCCTGTGCTAGCCTGTTCCACAGGGAAGCATATACTGAACATGAGGGGCCCTATGACTGAGGACCGTGGTATGCCAAATGTACCTGACATGTAGTAGGTACTATGGTATGCTGGCCTCACTGTGTGTCCTGTCCATGAGCCACATAGCATAACATCCTGAGACACAGGGTATGATGTGCAGGTGGATGTGTATGTTGTCAATACCAGAATGGGGAATGGTGCTGAAAGGCAATGAGAGGACAATGTAGGATGTGTGGACTCCGCACCATCAGAAACTGCCCTGGTAACTGTATGAAAGGAGTCCACCATGTGTAGGGGCCATGCTCTGGCCCTAACAAGCCCAACCATGGTGGCAGCAAAGGACAGGAGCCCAACAATGTCTCTGTGAATGACGTCCTTGATGATGTGCCCCATAGCCATGCAGAACAGTCCAGTCAGGTGTGTAGGACTATATTCCCACTCGTGCAATGTGGTGCCACCTGTGTGTAGTGTGATAAATGCTGCTGTGTGCCATTCAGGGGCTATAATGTCTGAAACAAGGCTATTACTGAATATGGTGGCCTAGTGGGGAGACATGTAATTCAGAGGTTGGTGGACATCACAGCCTGGGACGTTGGAAGGTGACATGGGGCCAGTGTCCCAGGACATATAGAGTGTAGGTCAGTACTGTGTAGGTGTGACCACAGGGACACCACAATGTTCATGTATGGATTGCAGCCCTGTAGTGAGTGAGAGGGTGTAATGTCAGCATTGAATCCATCCTCCAGCATGTTGCCAACAACACCTGGGTCTGCAATATTCCTGAGTGACTGTTGTATGTGACAGCAGATGTGGGTGTTGCCATCGAATACTGACATACCACCATAATGCCTGGTGGTACACCCCGGAATGTGTGGCAGTCATGTTTACGTAGCTAGTCTTGGAGTATGTGATGAGGGACCCTGTGGCCCCACCACAGCTGACCAGTGAGCCACCCCACACATGGGAATGTACACCACTGTGCAACAGCCTACACCTGTTGTTGTACATCATATGTCCATGGAACATGACCACCAGAGTGGCATCTGTTATCTGGTGTGTACCATCATGGCTCTGTGTGGAATAGCATGATCCATGCAGTTGTGTACATGCTAATGAAGTGCACTGGGGTATGTGTCAGCATTTGTATGTGCATTGTCCATCTGCACGGGTGTCATGATGTTAGCAACCGCTGTCAGCAGATGTCTGTAGTAGGTGTTGTATTGTACTGTGTATGCTGTGATGGGTGTGTTGCCGGGATGTGGCTAACAAGGTCAATTAGCATATGTTCAGAATCTGCCAATGAGGGGATAACCCCAGGTGTGTAACACCAGTCACATGGTGATAGTGTTCATGCAAAGGGTAATGTAGGTCTTGGAGGTGGTGTGTATGGGTTGATCCAGCAGAGCGGAGGGTATGACTCATGGATGTGTCGGTACATGAGTGGCTATCCCAGTGAAGTGTGGGGTAGTGTCAGTCACACATCCATAGTAGCTGTCTGAGGCCCACTGTCCACTATACCAACATAGAAGGTATGTTACCCGTGGGGTATGATGTTGACTCTGTCGCTTGTTACAATGTGTATAGTGGTCCCAGACACAGTTAGTTGCACGTGGAGCACCTCTGATGCATTGTGCTAAGTAACTTGCCAGGATGTGTGCAAAACATAGTGGGATATAGGAACCCCTCAGCTGTGGGTGTGCCGGTCCAGGTATGTGCCTAAAAGGTATGGTCTGTCTATAACCTGTCATTGCAGGTGTGCTCTACAGAGCCTAGAGGCAGGTCCCAGTCACTGCAGAGATGTTTGAGTGGTGCATTATAAGGTGTGCCTTGCCTGCGTGCGTCACAGAGGAAGATGCAAGCATTGTGTCACATGACCCCATGTTGTGCCTGCCAGTTACCGCCCTGCCGGTGACAGTTATTGGAAACTGTGCAAGACAGGCAGTATAGAAGTAGCAAGAGCCTTACATGTGAGCTGTACTCCCAGGGCTGACAGGTGCAAGTCATCTGTGCCACAGCATTGTGTTTGACCAGGACAGTCACAGCGGAGAGATACCAGATGCCTGTGGAATGACAATAGGAGCATAGGCAACTATTGAAGTGACACAGTCGGTCATTGTACAGTGGTATTGTGTCCGAACAAATGCAAAATGCTCCCCAGGGCTTGGCCCACACCCTCAGGGCTATAAGACTGGTGAGCTATTGCATGTCCCTGCACATGTAGTCTGTGAAGTGGCATCACAGGGCAGTCACACTAACATGGAGAATGACAGTCATATCGTACCTGGTGAGGTGTGGCATGGGTGCATAGGTTATGTTGCAGAAGCAGTTACCCGACAGCAAGATGTAAGCGACTAACGCCTTGTGTAGCCTGCTGTGTGGAACTGCATTGTGACTCCCTACAGAGTCAGCTATGACTTGTGTGTTGTGAATGTTATAACTCACTATTGGCTGTATGTGATGGGCACACATGAGTCTGTGGGCTATAAGCTGGTGATGTTATCTTCCATAATGGGGGCTAACTCTGGTGCCTACAGTGAGTATGGAGACATACTGCACAAGTTGTCCTTGTAGGTGTGGCCAGTGGTGTAGATCATGTGAGACTATGTGATGGGTGGGGTGTGTTGCGAATGTTACACACCCCCAAATGACTGTCAGGTGCAGTCAGGGTTGGTGACAGCATTACCCCCAGCCATAGCTGTCAACCTCCTGTCCCCAAACTGAGGAACATTAGCCCTCATACTGTGTGACAAATGGGCAAAATGTGGAACACTTACAACTGGCTTACTAACAGCTTCAACTAGGAAGGGCATATGATGGCTAAAATAGGCTGGTCTTACGTATAAAAAGATATTCTAATGAATTAATATGATTCCCATCTATTTAGCCATGGCTAGCAGGTAAACAATTTACAACAATGAATGTGTGACAGACCCTTCCAATGTGGAACCTTGAGGAACATGCACCTTATAGAACCCCAAATGAGGTAAGTTCCTCATAATGAGGTACACCTGAGAGCTATGCCCCTAGCATGGCTGCAGAAGTGCATCCCCCACAGGCTGTAGTGCTGTATGTTGGGAGGTGAGCATTGAATGTGTACATGAGACAATTGCTCTATTGCCCCATGTACGACATATCCCTCATATAGACAGGCAATAGCACTGGTACGTGACAGTTGGACATGCCTGTATATACAACCATGTCCCACAGGATATGTGCGTTACATGTGTTCAACAGCTGTCGTACCTTAAGCAAGCTGGGAAGTGTAGGACAGCCAGTGTACCTGTGGGAAATGGTGTGGAATGGGTGCTATAGTAATCAGTAGCTCATGACATGCTCACAAATTCTGAACAAGTGCCTAGCATGACCATACAATACAGATAGGGTGTTGGATAATATCAACCCACAAGTGGTGATGACAGTCATTTAGGGTGGCACCGCACTATAACCCTGCTGAGTATGGTGTGCATGTCCATGAACCATTAGCACTGTAGATGTTAGCAGTACAGATGTACAAGACAGCATGGATATTTGATTACAAATACCTTTGCATGTCACAGGAGTGTTCCACCAGTGGCCTGTTGACAGACTCACAACTACAAAAGGTGCAAGAGTGACATGTGCACAGCACACCAGTGCCAGCTACAGTAGAACAGGGTTAATGTGTTGTACCCCACCCTCATTGTAGCCCATACCACACAGACAAATGTTAGGCATCTGTGTATGTAAGGCTGTGAATGGCCATGACCTATCAGTATAGCTGTGTCAGTGTTGTGAACAACATACAGAATGGGCTGTGTGGGTGAGGTGTGTGACATATGTGCACAATCAGATGGATGATACCAGCAGTGTCACCACTAGGTGAACATCCCTGTACCCATAAACTACTACCTAGGCTGTGGTCAACATTATGGACACTGTGTAAGGGATGGTGCTGTGCAGTGCACCCCCCGACATGGTGACGTCTCCAGGCCCCTTAGGTAGTCATATGAGGTACACATGTCATGTCAGGGTGCCATCCATGAGCACGGAGATCACTGGACAGGCATATACAGCACTGTGGTGACCAATATTGGATCACATACCACCTGTAAGGGGTAATGGCTATGCATGGATGTGCAATACCAGCCTTCACAATCCTCACCTCCACTATGCAGCATGCTGTCTACCTTGCAGGAGGACATTTGCTACACCATGATGATGGACATGCTACATGTCCATATCCTGATCTATAAGACATATGTCATGGACAGCCACCATCCTAATACTAGGATCGCCACAGGCTGGACAGATCCCTGTGCCATATATGTGACATACTCCCACCATACCATGCAACCCTGTCCATCAAAGCTGCACATGTCATCCCAGTCATACATGGTGTGATGGCCGCATGGTAGATGTACTATCAACTGACTGGATCAGTAATGTGGCACTGATGCACCTTGCGGTGGCACAATGGCTATCTGTTACAGCTTGGAAACCGTGCCCACACATGCTATGGTTGATAACCATCCCTGCGAATGTCGTCTGACTAGCCATTGTCCCATGTCTATCACATGTGCAATACAGGCGATCCGTGGCAGGATGTTGAACAGTTGTACAGTGTTGTGTAGATGTATATGGCAAAACACATTCATGTACAGGTGTTCATGTGTATGTGTGCATTGTCACTGTTCAAGTCCATTACGGCTGTGTCTGTGTTGATATGTGACATATACACAGCATCCAGGTCAACAGTAGTACCGTGGACACATCCAGGCATGTGCAGATAGGTAAGAACACAAGTGCAGGCAAATAGACATGCCCACAGCAAGACAGCATTTACATGGAGTATGAACACTGTAATGAGGTGACACACATATATGGTGATGATATCCAATGCATAATGGGTGTGACATGTGTGACACAAACACATCAGTCGTGTCAGTGTCATGATGCTTTGCAAAGATAACTGTGCAGATGTAGTAGATGTCATAGAAAGGTATGCACAGCAGTATCTCTGTACATCTCTGAAACTGTGACCTGTCACCATCATTATGTCTTACAGATAATGCCCCATACATGCCTCCCAGCATACACCCGCCAGGAGGATGATGTCCTCATCCCACAGCTCCATGACAACTATGACTTGTTGTTCAGCCATGTGCCACAGCATGCCCAGCAGTGGGATGACCTGTGGCAGGATCTACGCAGGAGGGTGAACTATGTGGGTGGCCATAACCGCACCTACCAGCAGGTGCGCAGACACTGCATGGACTTGATATGACATGCAAAACAGCGTGCCACTGCAATCGCCAGGGAACAAGGTGGAACAGGTGGTGGGCCACCAACCCAGCCCCCACTTGCACACACTGAGGAGCTACTGGCCAGTCTGGGGACACCCAGGGAACAGCATCCAGAAACACTAGCTGCCATCGTGGAGGTGGGTGTCTCCCAACCAATGAGCCTGGAGTTGCCTGGTAAGTCAGTACTGCACATATGGCTATTATATCCCATGTAGTTGCATATGTCACTGTACATTATGTAAAGTAACAACATATGCAAGGTATGTGGACACACATGCTGCATACTACATACTACGTTGTGTATGCACACATGTGCATACTATATGCTATTACACAGGTGAATGTGTTCACATGCACAGTGCAACCTGTGGCTGTCATACAGTCATGGATAATGTTCATACTGGTGTGTCACCCCTATACAGGTACCTCTGGTGTGCCGCACAGACATGAGTCCATTGCAGGTGAGACTGTCATCAGTATCAGGCATGTTACAGTGTAGATCTATTTGCCATGTGGCCAGTTAACACTTGCACACCTGATGTTTGTTCCAGTCACGATATGCAGGTCGCACCACCCTTCATTCACACAGGCCACCCATGTGCAATATATACAAATGTAATGATACACCGACTTGAAACCACAGTACTTGTCATTGTGACATGTGTGGTCAGCTGTGCATACAATGGTGGAGGTGTTCTACAATGGAGGCATATGTAGTATGTATTGGAACAACATGTGTGTGGCATGCACACAGTACCACACAGTGAGCTGTGATATGGGCAGCCCACAGGTGTCACCATTGTGTCATATGCCCCTGCATTGGGTGCACACATTGTGATGTGCCACCTGACATGTCCCAGACATGTAGTGTTCTGTCTGCAATATTGTCACACTATCACATGACCTATACCCCACATACCAAACATACAACCCGTTGTCTGCATAGCCCTGAGGATTGTGACATATCTGACATATATGGGTGTATGTCATATGGGACAGCACAGACATGTGGAAAAGATGCCCATCACACACAGTTGTCCAACACATGTGTAGACATGGCCATGGGGGATGGCCAGAGACATGTAGCCACACAATACTTGGGATGTGTATACACCCTGTTGCACATTGTCCACACATGGTCCAATTATAGCCTTAGTTGACCGATTTTACAGTTGATGTGGTACACTGGACAACCTAAAAGCCTGTGCACAGCTACTGGAGGTATCACTGAAGTCTACCATATACAATCTGTTGAACATCATGATTGTGTTGCAGTTATGGCTATGCAATGTGTACATATTATGCATTCTACAGCAACATAGATGTCTCATGTTGCCATGCAATGGCGCAGTGTCTGTACTTCACACTGTATAGCAATGTAGATGCCTCACACTACCCTCCCATGCTCATGCACATTTGCTAAACATGCATTCTATCTGTAGGGCATACACACAACACTGCAATGTGAAGCCCATTATGATGCTGTACATGTGTCAGGACACCATTGTGTCAAACATGTATGCATGTTAATGCACATGTCAGCAGATTACATGTCAAGGTCACGTCAGCCATGTGTACTGTTATCCTGTTCTGGGCCACATGGTGTATCATGGGGATGCATGCATACTACCATGATTGTGTGAACTGCATGGCTACTGATATGACACCTGCTTGCTGTAGTGTGCACCCCAGGGAGGTATGCTTACTAACACTATTAATGTCTGAGCTGCATGCCCTCTGCTGTATCACAGACATGCTGCATGCCATCTGACAAATCACATGCATGGTGTGTCTGTGTGTGTGTGTGTGTGTGTGTCTGTGTTTGTGTGTGTCTGTGTGTGTGTGTGTGTCTGTGTGTGTGTGTGTGTGTGTGTGTGTGTGTGTGTGTGTGTGTGTGTGTGTGTGTGTGTGTGTGTGTGTGTGTGTGTGTGTGTGTGTGTGTGTGTGTGTGTCTATTGTACTTTACAGTATTTCTTTGCATTCACAGGTGATGTAGGTGCGTTACCCTCCTGCGGTCCATCTGATGTTAGTGTCCCCACAGATACTAGTGGTGATGAACATATGCATGAGGTACAGGCAGGGTTGTCAGGGGCTGAATCTGTGCCAATGGTTACCATCCCAGCTATGTCCCCCTCTTCCCTGCACACAGTTCTGCTGCCAACACATACCGCATCACCAGTGGCCATAGATGAAGGACAGTCAGTGTCTGTTAGCATGGAACAGGAACATGTGGTGGCTACAGAAGGTGTGTCTACACATCATGGTGTCAGTGTAATGACTGCAGATGTGCCACACAGGCATGTGGCCGGTGCTGCTCGTAGGAGGACCTCTGGCAGACATGCACCTGCAGGACACAGCGCAGCAGCTGGTATCACCAGACACATGTTCCAGACTGAAATGGCGGTACAGGCACATGCTGAATGGCAGAACAGAGAAGGGCAGAGGCTGCAGAGGGCTGCTATCCATACCCTAAATGACAACATCCAGGCATTGGCAAATGCTCAACAGCAGATTGCTAATGTTCTGGATAGGCGATTAGGTGAAATGGTCGGAATCCTTGACTGAGGCATGGCAATCCACGAGTGGGAGCTGTCTGTGCTGGAACACCTGGTAGGAGTGAGGCATAGGCCACGTGGACGTAGGCCAGCAACACCACCTAGTGTAGGTCAACGTGAGCGTGCCACCTCACATGCCCGCTCCCATAGTGCTGGTAGCAGTAGCAGTGCAGCTGGTGCTGCGCTGTCAACACCAGGACACAGCAGGCCATGTGGATGTGGCCCTGGATGGTCTCAGTGGGGACACAGTTCCAGCGGACATGTGTCGTCGGACAGTAGCCACTCTGTACATCCACCTGATAGTGCCCGTGCAACCCCAGGCAGGCACAGGTCACATGGCCATGGACGGACACAGTGAGCTGTACAACCTGCTCTGTACAATCTGGGGCTGTCAATTATACCCTGTGTAGGCCTCACAAATGGCAGAACTGTGTACACACATACACGCACACAGAAAACACAACTGTAGGGCTCCACAACATCCACATGCATTCTGCACAGACATATCCAGTCAACTCACCGGCCCTTACACACACATGATGTTATCCATTGGTGCAGCCTATGTCCCTGGCAAACATATCACCCTGTGCATATGATGAAGCCTGTGCCACATCCCTGTCATCCACACCATCGGTGCAGGGTTATGCACAAATATTCTGATGCACAGGGTGAACAGCATAGTGAGAGGTGTATGCAATATTACCTGTGTATGCATAGTGAGGGATGTGTATGTTGCAGTGGTTGTGTGTGAATACTGAGAGATGTGTATGTGACATAGGTTGTGTACTGTCGACATGCACCAGTCATACCATGTAGTGCAGGTGCAGCATGCATTGTGATGTGTTCACGGTATGTGTCTCGGTTACATCTGTAGCACCATGTTGGTTGTGATACCCTGGTTCCCTCCTATGGTGTACTTGCATGTGCCTACAGGTAGCAGTGTTTGCAGTCCCCCACGTGCAACTGTGGATTACTCACAGGCACGTCTGGCAATATCAGCATGCTACATGTACCCTCAACCTGACTGTTGGACACACCAACATGACACAGATGTCCGCACATATACTGCACCTGACGCATGTGGTTGGTGACACAGGCTACACTGGACAGAGATGTGACATACATAGCAGGACACATTACAGGTATGGTGACATGGTGCAGGGGTTGTACACAGTGGCCTGGCCAATGATGATGTGAGGTGTCACTTGGTAGCTGGAGGCCACACTGTGCAGCAGTAGGACCCTGTAACAGTACGGGAACATGGCCACATTCACGGGGTGTACACCACTATAACGCACACCCCATAGTGTGCAGGTGGGGACCCTTGCCTATGTGGTCATCACCCTCACAGTACTATGCACCC
>NC_056738.1:500801185-500836185 GCF_019279795.1 Protopterus annectens
CATACCAATGGGGTATGTTGCAAATCCCAATATTGTCCATTCAACGTCCGTGTTACGGGCGGTGTTACACGCCCTTACAGGCATTTGCTGTATATCTTGGCAGACATCTATCCTTGCTGTACTCTCACTGTACTCGTACACGTCGGAGGCTTCATGTATCATGGCCTAGTTTTGCTGTGTGTATGTCTATTTGTGCTGTGTGCATGGCTGTGGGTATGTCCCACTATCATCATTTGTAAAAGTGACAGCCGTATAGGTACTTCATGTAGACTGCTGTGTCATTTGACATGTCAGCACATACCTGTGGACAGTACTGAACGTCCTACTGCAGCGCATTTCATATCTTCTGCGTTATCTTGCAGTCGATATTGCTGTTTCCTCACACATGTATCTGTTTCTGATCATACCACTCCACCTCCTAGAGCAAATTTCTGGACAAGGCCTTATCTGATAGTGGGACACATAGGGGCAGTATTGACATGTTGCTCTTACAAACGTAGATAGTTGACACAATAATAGGTTTTGCATTAGTATGGTTTTTCTGTCGGATTTGGTGTCTTAATCACGTTTGTCATTATTTCATGACTTCAGTTATCAGGAATGTGCCAGAATGGTACTGATGTTACGTGGAACACACCAAACATATGAGGCAGAACTCTGCACATTCTGCGTAAATCTGTACAGTTGCGGAGTATGTGTCTGATACAAGATATCAACTGTCTGACACCAATACACACACTGTATGGCGGCATCACAGGCCACATGCCATTACATTTATATTGCAGGACACACCCAACCAGAGAGTTGTATTCCTCACACAGGCCAACAGCTGCTTATCCACACTAATTAGTCTATCATGTACCATATGTGTGCGCCGGTATTTGCGCTTTCTGTCAGTGGCAGAGCTCACGTACGAGTATGGGGGACTGGACATTGTTACAGTGACACTGCATGACACCCTGAGGGACACATTACTTTTGTGTCTATTAACCTTCCACATTGACATTCACAGGGCATACATTGTCATTCACATTTGTCGGAGTACATGCGTATGACATGTACATGTTTTCTCATTTGTCCTGATGTCTTTCTTCTCACCTGTCCACCTAGTATCACTAGTTCTGTACATGTATTTTGGACAGGATACCTTCATACCCCTAACCTGTACACATTATGGGTAAACGGCCTGACGTTTGACCTTTGCCCTTGTTACATTTGTCATAGTAATGTGCCTTTCTGGTAAATTGCTGGCAAGGCATTACAAACTGTGCGGTTAGATAATCGTGACTGACATTTCCATTACATGATTAGTAACACTCATAACATTCATATTCCTGGCTACGCCAGTATTCTCACAACGTTCTGACTTTGTCTGGGGTATATCTAATATAGTCCCTATTTGTATTTCATGTACTATGCCTTAGTGCAGCTGTCTTATTCTGACAGTTTGCCAGTTATGGGTACTATCTTGGTCGTACGCATGTCCATCCATGATAATCGCCTACATGACACTGATATAGGGCCCTACATATTGCCAAAATGGTTTACACAATATCCAGTGGATGGTTTGCCCCATTATTGAGAATATAGGCGTGTGCTATACCCACATCACTCCCACGGGCGGGCCTCTGAAATCTCTGCCAAACAACACCTAGGCCCATTTCTGCATACCCATGATTCCCATACCTGACAACCCTCTACAGTACCCATTACACATGTTTAATGTGTGCGGTACTGAAGTGTGGAGACACTTATATGCACTCCCCACTCCGGATATCAGTTATGTCATACATTCTATCGACACATGTGTCATCACCCTTGCACCTGCTACTGTTGCATGTACAGCTATATCGTATTTGCTGAGGTCACTTATTTTGCGTCAATGTCGGTTGACACTACGTATAGATCAATTTTTGGGGTCCTGCAATGGACACCTATCTGCATGTTTAAAGTGTAGAACTTGCTGGACTGTCACTTTCTGGCCAATGGTTTGGAAGGCAGCGGTTTATTCACCTTTCGTGCATGTCTGTTTGTCTACCCATATTAGCTATAATGTGGCCTATTTATGTACATATGTCATATCTACGGGACATATGTCTGCTGTGTATACATATATACATGTACAATCCACATTTCATAACTTGCTTTGGTTTACGTCTGAGGATTATGTGTATACACATATATCTATATCCATACCATACCTTTCCACTGTACAGATTGTCGCAGAGTGTACAGCTGGTTTCCTCTTTATCTTCGGTGTGTTTTACATAAACCTGTGTCTATCTGGCAATGTAGTGGCATTTCATTTGAGACTTATGGTGGGAAATACTGGCAAGCAGTTCAGGTTATGACTGCATACCCTTCAGAGAATCCATGCTACTGACACACCCATTATTCTATCCACTTTCTATGTTTGTTCTGGCACATATCTGGGGTTTGTCCCTATTTGTACTGGTAGTTTGCATGCCTTTGTCCAGTTTCATACTTTACAGGGTTAACAGGTTTGAGCCATGTATATCTAACGTGGGGGAAACAGCATTCATTTACTATGCTGTGAGCAGATCACACATGCACAGGCGCACTTGCATTTCCTTATTGTGGGTTACGCACAGGCGCACATGCATATCCTTATTGTGGGTTACATATGTTTACTAAGTCTTTGTGCTTACGTGGGCTTTATTACTTGTGACAGTACCAGTAAATTATCTGTAATCCGGTTAATGGACGTATGCAAAACACACGTTCACCTTTACATATTTAACTGTCTGTACAGCACAGACGCATTCATTACACTTTCACATTATATGTGCTGTAGTCGTAGTTGAACCGGGACTGCATTCACGTTGGCCGGATGCTGTAACCACTATACTTTTGGTGTTCTGACTCATTTATATGCATACCCATAGTACATAGCTACATTAACATATGCCTCACCGCTTCACTTACGACACAGGCATCCATTCTCCTGCTGGGAAAAATGCGGTACTACATGTTACACATTCCCTGTTCCCTACTGCTCTGGACCCAAGCTGCATATTTAATCACTGCAGGGATATTCAGAACCCCAAGGCTTATAGTCCTGACACATACAGGTCTTTAATTGTCAGGGTGTTCATGTGGTGATCTGGGTTTAGGCTTGTCTGCCTGGTGAACGAAACTGCCCTGACCGTGTTCAAATGTCAGACAAAGCACATGGACAGGGTTTGTCCATTTTAAACATTTTATCTGTGTTTACAGATACAGGTGTTTGGGCACCTGTCAGCAGCTTATAATGTTGGCAATACATAATATGGGTGGAGGTGGTTACAATACATAATCCACGGTGAGTGGTGTTCCCATTCACATTTGACTATTTCCTGTATTCATTCTTACGAGGATTATTATTTTGCACATGACTTAACCATGAATTAACTACAGGTATGCAGTAGTACAGTCAACATATGTGAAGGTTTGTTACAGTATAAATGTACTCTGTAATACTGGGGACTACCCCACATCCTTCACAACATTTCATGCTAATGTACATACTATTATTCTGTGAACTTTCGAAGTTTGTGAGAGCAGTAATTACATCTGTCCCTATTTGTCCACCCATCCTTTTAGGCTTTGTCCACATTTTGTTGCTGTAATAGGTTGAGAGGTGGTGTCAGTATGTGATTGAGTTGAATATATACTGTCGATAATTCAGTGGGGAGTAGGGTTACCACCTGTTCCTCTTTGCGAGGGGAAGTCCCACTTTGGACAGTTGTGTCCTGCGACAAATGTCCTGTGATTTTATGACAAAAATATATTTCTTATTTTCTTTACTAGTTGCATGATACAGGTATTTTGTATCTGGAACACATAACTATTATTTGGGATACCTTCCCATTCAAAAAAGCCCTTTGGAAAAAAGTTTTTATTCCTTTGGCTACAAAAATGGGGGAATTCGTCCTTTGGCATTTGGCGGGGGTTTTACCGCAATTCTAATTTTTACAAGGGTTTGGGCCCCGAAAAAAGGTTTGGGTGTTTTTGGGGGAACCTTGGATTTGGTTTTTTGGGGCTGTTTCCCTTCCTCGTAAATTTTTTCAAAAACCTGGTAAAACTAACAAAAGGAAACTTAATGTTTTCCAGATGACAGTACTACTTATAACCAATCTGAGTTTCCGGTTACTTTCCAGGATGTCTTCAAAGTTTTTTTTTTTTTTTTTTTTTTTTTTTTTTTTTTTTTTTTTTTTTTTTTTTTTTTTTTTTTTTTTTTTTTTTTTTTTTTTTTTTTTTTTTTTTTTTTTTTTTTTTTTTTTTTTTTTTTTTTTTTTTTTTTTTTTTTTTTTTTTTTTTTTTTTTTTTTTTTTTTTTTTTTTTTTTTTTTTTTTTTTTTTTTTTTTTTTTTTTTTTTTTTTTTTTTTTTTTTTTTTTTTTTTTTTTTTTTTTTTTTTTTTTTTTTTTTTTCCCCCCCCCCCCCCCCCCCCCCCCCCCCCCCCCCCCCCTCCCCCCCCCCCCCCCCACTCCCCCCCCCCCCCCCCCGCCACCACCCCCCCCCACCCCCCCCCCCCCCCCCCCCCCCCCCCCCCCCCCCACCCTCCCTCCTCCCCCCCCCCCCCCCCCCCCCCCCCAAAACATTCCGGGTTCTGGGTAAGTCTTTAATTTTTTTAATAAAAATTAGGACTTTCCCATTTTTTGGAAAATAAATTTTAGGTTATTCCAGTTTTTGCAATTTCTTTGGGCAATTTTAAAAGAAAAAACTGGCAAACTTTTTCTGAGGGCCGCGGCTGGCGCAGGCCTTACACTGGCCTTGTGCCGAGCTTCATGAATCCGGGGGAGTGTTTTCAGTTCCACCCAATCTGCCAGTGAAAACCAAATTCTTCCTGAATTAAAATGTAAAAGTAGCAAAAGTACGAATGAGTCATGGAAGGCTTAAAGTAATAAAAACTCTTGAAGCAGTAAAGTGTATGTACTGACAACTTCAAACGTAAACTAAAGTGAAGAAATAGGTAATGGTTAGCAGGTTATCTTAGCCATCTTAAAGCACATTTAATGTTCATTTAATGTTGAGAGACATTCAGCCCTGGATGGGAATCTGCATTAAGTAACAACTGCCACTTTAATTCTCGCACTTCTAGCAATGTGTCCATGTCCCCAAAAAACAAGTCTATCTGTTATAATACTAAGAATTTAAACTGAGCAAACCTGAGCATGACAAGCTAAGTTTACATACAGGATTTTGATGGTCAGATATAGCTGCACAGTGCTCCTTAATATGGCTTGAAAGTTTATATATAGTTTTACCAATATAGAAATTGCCACAAGTTACAGAGACCCCTGCATAAACTACATTTGAACTGTGACAGTCATTCAATCTTTGGAATTCAACCTTAAAATTACAGTGTTGGAATATGTAATGTAAACCCACATGTATATAGTCACAGACCAAATGTAAGCTGCAAGAGTACATGCCTGGAGGTTTATTATTACATGATTGTTCCAGTAGAGAGAGCTTATCTGAGTGCTCAAAAGATGCTCACAAGGGCTTTGTTTTGTTATATAAAAAGCAGGAATAGTAGTAATATCCTTCCTATTCAAAATAATGCCCCAGTTCTGTCAAATAATGTTTCTTATCTCCTTGTGGTCTGAGCAAATGGAGAGTGGAAAGCTGAGGCTTCAGTCCAAATTGTGGTTCTGATTGGCATCGAGGGGGGCGTGGTACCAGCCAGAGTTCTGATTGGTTGTAGTGAGGGTTTGGGCCAAAGAAACATTTTAGTTGGGTGTTTGTGGTAATCTATACTTAGGTATTGGTTGAAATTTTGATTGCTGTGATTCATTGACCTCAGTAAAAATCTTATTAATCAAAGCCATAGGGTAATGTCTATTAGCAAAAAGGAAACTTAAGATGTGGCTTTCCATGAGGAACCAGTCATCTTCACTTATAATCCTGGAATATCTAATGAATTGTCCTCTGGTTATATTCTTTTTCACAAAAAAAGGATGCTGGCTGTCAAAGTCTAAAACATCGTTCTGGTAAGTCTTTTTGCGATAAATATTAGACTTCCATGTTGGAGTATGAGTATCCAGTGCAATTTCTGTATCAAGAAACTGCACTACTGAGCCGCAAATTGAAAGTTTAAAGTTAAGAAAAGGAATACTGTCAGACAGTGACTGAATGAAGCAATCATGTTCTTGCTGTATACTTTGCCATACAAAAAATAAATCATCAATGTAACGTTTGTAGTCTAGTTTTCTTAAAAACTGGCAAATGGATGAGAGTGTGAGCTTCTCATCCACTCAGTGTGAGATTGGCGAAAGCTGGGGACATTTTGGTGCCCATTGCAACACCCTTTATTTTCTGGTATATAACCCCGTTAAAATGGAAAAAATTCCCTTCAAGTATAGTGGTGATTAATGCACAAATAGTGTCTATTTGGTGCTGGAGAAAGTGGAAACTTTTGAAGAAAAGATTTGACATATTCCAACCCCTATATGTGTGGGATGTTGTTATAAAGTGACTGTATCTAAAGTCACAAGCAGTTTATCAGCGCCCGTTGGTGGATGTAAAAAAAGTTCATGAAAAATGCCCATGAATCTTTTAAACAGAATGGCATATTCTGTACCAGTGGGTTCCGCTGAGTATCAAAAATGGCAGATTTTTTTTGTTCTTTTATTTGACACAGTGTGTCTGAAAGGAGGGTCATTGGCATCCTTGTGCATATTTGGGATGCCAAAAAACTTCCCAAGAGTTGGGGAAGGAACAGACATGTTTTGAAAGTCCTCAAAAGTGATTAAAATGTTCTTTTCTAAGTTCTTAAGCAATCTGTCAATGTTTGCAAAGTTTCTGGAGACAGTTTTGAGGTTCACAGCCTTATAATATTTGTTTTTAACAAGTTCTGCTTCTAATTTTGAAATATACTGGTCTGTTACATCATTACTATACCTGTTCATTTGTCTACTCTCATGATGCAGAGACCTTTATCTTTTTCTAGATTAAATGCAGAGCTGTTAATTCAAAAGGTGTGAAATTAAACCACTTGTCTCTTTTTCTTCAATGCAGTAGGTTTCAGAAATCCCTTTCACAAACCTTTTGAAAGATGTGAAATGTGTTGTGCAGTGGGGTTTGTACATACTTTTCTTCCTAAGGGAATTATTTGGCTCTGATGAACCCAAAGGTTCAATTCTAACATCATTAAGAAGTATTTTCAAATTTAACATTCTTAGATAAAGGTGTAAGTCAAGTAAAAGATCAGGTAATCTTGCGAATTGTCCAGGGTAAATGTAAACCCCTTGTTAAGTACATTAAATGTACCTTTTGAAAAATCTCTACAAGTTAAAATAAAGAGTTATGAATTATACTGAGAAAAAGAGTTAACCGGGTCTAGTATCATTGGACCGTTCTTCTGGGTCTGCCTCTCTATTGTCCGTTGCCTCTCTGTGTTGTTCCTGGTCTTCCTCATCCCTTCGGGGTACGGTCCGTGTTCTGTATCCCTTTTCTCCTCGGTATTTGTCCTCTGTGTCCGGTGTTCACTTGGGCCTGGGACACTTCTGGGTCCTCAGTATTAAGTGGATTTAAAGTTGGTTCAGAAGTGTTTGCTAGAGAAGCAGTTCTGTTAAAGTATTGTTGGATTGATTTGTTGGAATGGATATTATGGGCTCTATTGTGGGACATGCCCGGTTAGGATTATTGAATCTGGAGGAAACCAAGGTCTTTAATGTTACCCATTGTTCAGTCGATCACTTTTACGTGTGTAGGCTTGCTGGGTTCGGTACTGTAGTAGATCACTTTGCATTTTTTTTTTTTTTTTCTGTGAATAATGGTAGCTACATGCCTTTTAATCCTTGGAGTAATTCTGAAGAGAATGTGCTGGTGTTGCTGAAGGTTAGGGTGTTGAAGAATGGTGTTATGTAAACTTGTAATTTCTCTCTTAAGGTTTTCAAGATTTAAAAATATCATTAATTAAAACCTGACAGGCTTGTAAACTTGCTTCATTGAAAATGTTTATAAGATCCTTGTACAGTTCAGATTCCCTTGTGGCCCTGTTGGGAAATTTAAAGATTCTCAAACCTTGTGGGACTATTTTATTATGTAAACAGCTGGAGAGATAGAAGTTATTGCATTCAATATTTTTAAAAGTCAAGAGTAGTCTTTGCATTTTAAACACAAATGATTTGCAGTTGTCCAATAGGTCATCATTACCTTGCATGGGATGTTCTAGGAAAAGCATATGGTGCTGATCTCCTTCTTGTAGAAAAGGGTTGGTATTACTATCCGAGTTCAAGAATTCTAAAAGGCAGTTATTACTGTCGCTTGAGCATGTGAGTGGTCATGTCCAGTTTGTGACAGGTATCCATTCCCAGTGATAAAAGTATTAATAATGTTCTGTGCTTCAGCTGTTGCTTCAGAGAATGCTTGAATGGAGCAAGCAAGTTCCAGTGGAATAGTGTGAGTTATTAAGTTGAATACAGATGCCTCAACTATATCGAATTCCTCGGTATTTACTGGTTTTGAGGGCAAAATATTGGGGTGCCCCGAATTCCTGAGTGGCCCCCTTAATTTCAAAATTTCCCAGTCTTTTTTTTTTTTTTTTTTTTACCACTTTAAACTTTTGGCTATTTCCATTTTAAAATTTTGGCTGATGTCACCATGCATCACCAGCCTGTAGGGGCGTGCATGATGACATACTGCCTGTTGGACTACAGCGATAGCAGGCGGCAATGCAGCATAATTTAAATTTGGAGAGTCTTCCAGGTTAAATTGTTATTTGTTGTGCATTATAGATGCTGCAGTACATTTATTTATAGCTTTATAAGTCCACGGGCACGTATTTGTATATTTCCATTGTTGCTTCATTCTTGTGCAGTAAGTAACTGGCTCTTTGTATTTATAGTGTGTGTGTCTAATTCAACCATTTGCTGCTTCATTGTTGTGCAGGGCTGTATTGTTTAAATTCAACTATTGCTGCTGCTTCGTTTTTGTGTGGTAACTGTGGTACTTTGCATTTAGAGTGTGTGTGTATGTGTGTGTGTCTAATTCAACCATTGCTGCTTCATTGCTGTGCAGAACCGTACTATTTAATACCACTGCCACTTCATTCTTGAGCAGTAACTGGCACTTTGCATGTACAGAACCGTTAGAGTGTGTCTATGCTGCTTCGTTCTTATAGGCCACAGAAGTGAAACAGTTCAGGTCAGGTTTATTCCAGAATTCAATTAATTGCTTCAATGATTGGAAAGTCAATGCATTTGCTGGTGATTACTGTGATACAGATTCTGCTACATAGAAAAAAACTGCTGTTGCTAGTCTATCATAGGAATGTCTGTATTATCTACCCTGTCTAGAAAACTGTAACTATTATGTGAATTTAGCCCCAGATATATATTAATTGAAGAGCAGTAAATACCTGAAATGTGAAAGCCATTGTGTCAGTAATTTTTGCTTGTCTAAAGTTCCGTTTCCTGGGAAAGGCATTCAGCTGTATAGAGTTTTGGGTAGATATGTGTACATGCATTTTCCTTTGACTTTCAGTCTCTTGTAGGGTTTTAATTTGTCCACTTCTTGTAGAAAACCAGGAAGAAGTGTGGAACATAGAGACATGCATCAGATCAGTCTTCTGAAAATCAGAGCAGTTGTTTACTGCATTGCATTTTAAGTATTCTGTATGGTAGAGAAGAAAATCTATGCAGTTTTGCTGGCTGTTTTAAGTACCTTCTTTCTGACATAGAAGAATAAAGAGCTTGTTTGTGTATGTGGACATCCAGGAGTCTAGATAACAACCTGGTGGGCTCATGCTTACCATTGCTTAAAGAGACTGCGGTGGTGGTGCTGCGGTAGCGTTGTCGCCTCACAGTAAGACGTTGTCCTGTTCGATTCTCACCTAGAGTGTCTTCTGTATGGAGACATGTGTGAACTGGCATACCTTCGTTGAAGGCTGTGCATCAGAGCTGGCAACTCGGCATGTAAAAATCTACTGCCAATCATTAGCAGACCGGAGTTCCGCTGTGGCGACCCCTAACTGGGAAAAGCCGAAAGACACAACAACAACAACAAATATATCTAAAAAAAAACAGGATGTATAACTCTGCTGTTAGCCTGTAGTGAGGTGAATAAATTGCAATTTGAAATTTCTTTATTCAGAGATGGCTATTTTTGTATTTTTCCTGCACAGGGCTAGAGTAGATTTAGTAGTAGCAGTGATTATGGGATTTTTGATTGCCTGTTTTGTAGCATGTAATTTTCTAAGAAGAGTTTTATAGCTAGAACTGACTTAAACTGAAATTTAAATGCAGAGTTAGTATCTGCTAGTTATGTAGTGTAGGTTATATAAATGCTTACAATAAAGGATGAAGTGAAATGTACAAAATTACTTGTTTGATGAGGGTTAACAGATGAATATGCATTATGTAATTTACAGCCTTCTTACATATAATATGAAAATATTTCTTATTCTACAAGAAGAGGGGAATGCTAACTACACAAGTGAGATGTTAGACATAATAAATGCAGGTACATCTTGGACAAGTTGGGGTTTAACTGGTGATGTAAAAACAGCAACGGTGTAGATGAGGCTAAGATGACAAGTAGAAATACAGATTGTAGAAAACTGAAAACACTTAGAAAGACTCTGCTAGGTAATGCTATAGATGTAGGATCAGTTACATTACAGGGAGATGTCGGGCCATTGATTTTATTTACTTACTTTAATTAATTAATTAATTAATTAATTTTGAGGACTTTTCCATGTTTAGGCCACCTGCTTTGGACTACATATTTGTTTGGTTCATATTGACTGAATCATAACTTAATAAGTGGGAGAATAGATGGTTCTGAAATTTCTTAAGATTCTTTTTCTTGCAGTAATAATTGTGATGCTAATGACCTATTTATTGTACAGTTTATTTGTGCAGAAACAGTTTGTGTATGGGACATTGGAATGGCTGCAGGGGGACTCTGGGGCCATATTTTGGTTGTCTGTTCTTCAGTTTGCATTTGAAAGTTAGTATCCCACAACGCCAGAGTGGGTGGGGTTACATAATTATGTATGCAAATGTTATGTTAATCAGTATACAGATTTGTACCTCTTTATCATGGGCCTTTGTCCAGATTTTTGATGTTTCCAGGTTGAGAGGTATGGTCGAATAACAGTTGGCTACTGGAGCCAAGCTCTGCATCTGTTCCTTCTGAAATGGCAAAAATGCAGACACACACAATATACTAAACTAAACAAAGCAAAATAACTGGACCAATTTAGAAGATGAAAAACTTAAATATAGAAAAAACTTCGAAAACCATGCAAGAAGGAAAATAAAAACAGAGCCGGTGTTTGGCACATTCATTCTTTATTAGTGGAAAGAACTTCATCAGAAAATAGTTGTAATGAGTCAAAAACAGGTGTGCAGTTTAATAAATAGTGTTTTCAGTTCCACCCACTCTGCCAATGAAAGACTTTCTGAATTCAAATGTAAAAATAGTAAAAGTACAAATGAGTTATGAAGTGCTAAAGTAATAAAAATTCTTGAAGTGAAGAAATAGGTAATGGCTAACTGGTTATCTTAGCCATCTTAAAGGGACAATCCCAGCATTTCTTTGTTTACATTCTGCAATGTTTATCTTGAGCAGTGTGTAATTCTGAGCATGCTCAAGACTTGTCTGTGTAAGGTAGGTGAGAGTTACCTACAGAAAAGTTTCAGCCTTTTAATCACAGTCCTTCTTTTTTTCCTGATCTGTTCACAACACCTTTTAGGTTGAGCCATTTTAGCTTGTGGCTTGTTATTTTCAAAGAAAGGCATCTTCTAAATGTTTTAATGACCTGCCTTCTCCTGACTTCTAGTTTCTGTGGAAAGGATTAGTAAACAGAGTTATTCAGTCTTTTTTGAGGTGGTCCCAATTTCTGTACTGGCAAATATTATACAGCAAAATGACAGAACTGCCACCTTGAGCTGTATCACGTACCTCTCTTTCACATCATCGCAGTTAAATAAGGAAAGCTAAATGTAATATTTTCTTCAGTACATGCCTTTGACTGCCTCCTCTTCTTGCTTTTCAACAGTTTCAAACAGTGAGATTCCAATGAGTGATGCTTTCATACCTTGCACTGCATGTCTGCAGTTCATTTCTGATGCTACTCTCTGCAGCTTTATTGCCATTCTGTTATGCATCACTGACTTTCATTTTGTCCTGACCAAAATTCACTTTCTTGACTACCTTATCAATTATATCTTTGAATTTCTGAGTCCTTTATTTTCTTTGCCAGTGGTTCTAAATATAATGCAAATAGCAGAAGGGAGAGATGTCACCCCTGCCTGGTTCCTCTGTTCAAGCAAGGATTATCAGAGAGGACCCCCCGCACACTTTAGTTTTTACCTTTGATCCCTCATATATCCTCCTAATCAAACTTATAATTTTATCAGGGAATGAAAATGCTTCTATTGCTCTGCTCCCAAAGTCCCAGCCTACACTGTCAAATGCTTTCTCTGCATCAAGACCAACAACAATGGTATTTTCTTACATTCTCCTTCCCTCTGGATCATCAGTGTTCTGTCAATGTTGTCAACAGTTTGCATCCTCTCCACAAAACCATATTGATCCATATCTATCAATTTTCAGCATCACTTTTGCCATTCTTTTAGCCATTATAGATATAGACACTTTATAATCATGGTTTAGTATGGAAATGGGCCTGTATGAAGCTGTATCTGATGGATCTTTACCCTCTTTAGGTATTACAGCTGCCACCGCTTTCTTCCAGGAAGTTGGTATTTCTCCTCCTCTTAAAATACTGTTAAAGAAACCCTTCCAGATCTTTGTATTTTTCCCTTCTAATTTCCAAACTTCCACAGGAATACCATCTATCCCTGGGGACATTCCTGCAGATTGGTTATACATCAACATTGTTTTGTCACATCTCCTCCTTTATTAACTGCTCACATAGTATTTATCTATGAATTGGAGAAGATGACTGGATAATCAGTCCAGTGTAAGACTAGGATAAAAATGTCCCCCAGTTCCTTAACTACCATGACCTACAGTTTACCTAAAGCTATTTATTTTCATTTGGGAATGATTTCTTTTTCCTAAAGCTCTCCCAAATCATGTTGCATGTAAAAAAAAAATACAAGTATAGTGTAAGCCAACAGTGATGCTTCATGTACTGAGAGGTGGTCAGACAAGGTCTATATTACGATGCTGAAATGCCATAACAGCAAACACCTAAACATCACAAGTATTCAGTGAAAATCGTTATGCAAGTAATTGAATACTTACAGGGCAAAGATGCAATTGGCCAACTACACAATTTTGCCCTTTTCTCCACTGTAGTGCAATCTCAGAGTTGGTATATTTAGTTAGGGGGTGTGGACTCACAATACAGTAAGACCAAGTGAAGAAGTGTAATTTCACTGTACATTATGTCATTGAATGTGGGAGGAAATGCAGTATCAGAATTCACAGGCAGATTGTACAGATTCAGATAAAGCTCCACCATTTAGAACTGAACTGGGGACATAAGTAATGCAAGGTGGTAATGTTGACTATTTCATGACTGTGCTATTTTGGATATAATTTCTATGTTGCTAATATAAATATTCTGGTCCTTCAGAATAAGCTAAGTAAAATAGTGTTTTCACTCATAATCCTATGACACAGGTATAGTATACTCAATACGTGATCTGGGGCAGGCTTTAGCACTTCATTGATGCCAAATGAAACATTTCCTCCACTGATCCTTGTAGCAGTTTGTCCTTGTCTGTACAAGAACTTCACTGACACCAGATGAAACATTTCCCTCAATGATCTCTTGAGTAGTTTGTCCATGTCTCAAGCAGTCAACTCTCATCAAATGGAACACTTCCCCCAATGATCCTGCGACAAGTACTTTTATCAAAATCAAATGAACCACTTCTCCCAAATACACATTCAGTAGTTTATCCATGACAGCTCAAGCACTTCACTGACATCAAATTAAACACTTACTCCAATGATCCCTTTAGCTAACAGGTCAAGAGGTATGCAAACCGCTTAACTGCTGCTGCCACTGCCCAATCTCTTTCACTCTTCACGTTTGTACACACACACACACACACACACACACACACACACACACACACACACACACACACACACACAAACACATACGCACGTACACACACACACACACACACACACACACACACACACACACACACACACACACACACACACACACTTTGTTTTTTTTTTACTTTTACACTCGCTGACAAAAGTTTGTTTGAGTTTAGGTATACTGGTCTCTGGAACATTTCAGCAGCATAAGGGAGATGCCGTAGGAGTATCCCAGGCAGCTGCCATTCAAATTCTTGCATTTCCTGGCAGCAATGTGCCCCAAGGTGGATGACTACATCCACTTCCCTGTAACAGTCATGGATTAAAGAACTGCCATGCAACAATTATGTGCTATAGCCAATTTCCCCTGCATCCTTGGTGCAATAGACTGCACCCACTTCCCAATCAAAACACCTGCTGTACCTGATGCAGAACTGTACATCAAAAGAAAAGAGTGTCAGGTGGTGTGCTCAGCAGATACCTTATTACTAATATCATGGTGACACACTCTGTAAGTGTCCATGATGTTGCTATATGAAGAGGAAGTAGTCTGAGGGCTGCTTCCAACATAGTGAAATACCTGAAGGACTACTAGTCAGTAAGTACAGGACGACAGCTAGGATGTACACAAATGCATGGAGCTCGCCATACCCAATAGAACCAAGATGTGCTCCTCCAAAAAAGGAAGCTAATCTGGTGGTCCCTTGCCATAAACAAACTCTACAACAGAAGGAGGAAACTGATTCAGAATAAGGTGAAGTCCCAAGACTGGAAAAACTCCCTTATCAGCCTCAACAAAAAGTTGAGATCCCTCATGAAATTCTCTAAAGCTAGCTATGAAAACAGAATTGCAGAAGATAGTAAAGACAACCACAAGGCCTTCTATAGTTATGTAAAGAATCTCCACGGCAATACCCAGATTTGCTCCAAGCTACTGCACAATGGTACCTCCTACACCGAACGAGATAGAAGAGAGTATGAAGTGGGAACGGCCTACCCCCCACCACTGACTTCACAAACTTGGAAAGGTTTTGATGAACAGTCCAGCAACCAGGCAATGGGAACAGGAGGATAATTATACCAGTATGGAACAAGAAAACAATATCAGTGACGAACTCTGCACAACAACAACTTTTCACCCAACAACCCTATCAGCAGGCAACTGCAACTAGAGGCATACAGGCAACCAGGACTAAATGACCATGTCAGTATTGCTCCTATCCTGAAACTAAAAGCATGGGAGAGATAAATTATTATAAAAATTATGTTTTGCTACTATTTTTATTTTTATTACTATTAATGGTTTATTTATAAAGGTTATTGTGCATGATAACTACATGAACTAATTTTAATAGCACAACAATTAAAACAGCATGTATACTAGGGCATGCATGACAATACATACTTTTTTGAGGGATGTGTATAATAGGGGAATGTTCCTTTAAAATTTCAAAAGGATCACATGACCAGTGAAGTTTATTTAAATAGCTCTAGAACTGTTAAAGCTTGTTTCTGATGAATTTTTAAAGGGTTTAAAATGAAAGAGCTTATACGCTTACTAGATTGTACTGTATTTCTTGGATTAAACCTGTGTTTTACACTTTTACTGGATTGTACTGTACTTCTTGAGCAACACTTCAAGTTTTTATGGCTTGGTTTTGGACTGTTTGACTTCCAGCAGCAAGTATTTCTTAGATATTGCCAGTATACTGGCTGACAGATTCAGTGCCAACTTCACCCCTCTCTCCCCCACCAAAAGACCAATCACAATACCAGTAGATTGCCAGGCACCCACTATTACTGCTGCACAGGTTAAAACAGCACTGTCCAAGGCCAAGAATACAGCTTGTATGGGACTTGACAATATCCTCGGCTGTGTTCTGCATGAACTACAGAGTGAACTGGCACCTCACCTGTGTGCCCTGTTCAATCAGAGCCTCACCTAAGGCTTTGTCCCTACCAAATGGCGCACTGCTACAGTCATCCCTCTCCACAAAGGAGGAGCGATTACAGACCCTGGGAACTATCGCCCCATTAGCCTGATGAGTCTGATATGCAAAGCTATAGAATGCATCATCATGGACCTAATAAATAAGGATATAGGGAATCTCCAAACTCTGGATCCCACACAGTTTGGTTTTGTGAAGGGTAGATCATGCCTGGTCAACCTGGTCGACTTCTTTGAGTTAGTCACCAGAGCTGTCAATGAAGGCAAGGTGGCTCATACAGCCTACCTTGATCTGGCCAAGGCCTTTGATACCATTCCCCACTCAGGAATCATAGAAAACTCACTAAGCTAGGCATCAACCCCTATATCACTAGGTGGGTTGCAAACTGGCTCACAGATAGAACCCACAGTGTGAAAGTAGCTGACTCCAAGTCAGACTGCTGACCTGTCATGCATGAGTGGAGTCCCACAGGGTTCGGTCCTGGGTCCTATCTACTTCTCTGAAGTCCAGGTCAACAGAAAGGGACTCAGTCTGACAAAGTTCACAGACGATTGCAAGTTGGGAGCTATTATTAACTCCCCAAGTGATGTTGACATCCTGCAGAAAGGCCTCACTGAGACCAACGACTGGTGTCAGAACAATGGCCTTAAGCTCAAATCCAAAAAATGTGTTGTCATCCCGTTTGGGAAAAACCCAGTTCCCATGAATTACCACATTGATGGTAGTCCACTGAACACATAAGGAGTTATAAGAGATCTGGGAACACAGGTTGACAGCAAACTCTCTTCTGACCACCACAGTGACACTGTGGTCAGAAAGTCCTTCTATGTGACACATCTCATTACTAAGGGGTTTGCATCCAGGAAGAAAGAGGTCCCTCTATTCTTCCCTCATTAGGTCAGTCATTGAGTACAATGCCCCATTTGGCATGTACCTCACTAGACACTTGCAACAACTGGAGAGGCCGCAAAAGTACCTCACAAAGAGGATCCTAGGCCTTAAACACTTGTCTTATATGGACAGACTCAAAAAGTCCAACTATTCTCTGTCTCATATCGCCTACTTAGAGGCAATCTCTGCTTGACTTACAAATCCATGTCTGACCCAGCTTTGTTGGAAATACTATGTCTAAAGTAACTCCAATCCCTCCGCACCACATACTCCAGAGACCTCAACCTCATTACCACAATCAACAGGAAAAGCTGGAGGGACAGGTTCATAATCCAGAGACTGCCCATATTATGGAATAGACTTCCCATACATGTCAAACAGAGCACCTCACTAGCCCTCTTCAAGAGAAATCCTGATGAGTGGATGGGAAATAGAAAATTCACAAAAACAAAGATGTTTAGGCTGATAAAGTGAAGGAGTACGCCAAAAACCAAGAAAAAAGTAAAAAACAAAGCACTTCTTAACAACATAAGCAATTTATTAGAGAACAAAGTTTTCAGACATCAAGTCCTTCCTCAGTGTTTTAAATAAAGTAACAAACTCCATTAAGTATTAAAGTATATATAATTCACATGATGCAGCCAACCTATTAAAGTAACAAACCAATTAAAACACATTCATTAAAAGCATTCAGTAAAAAAACGCTTTAAAAATATACAAAAAACATATACATAATGCAAATACACTTTATGCAAACACCAAAAGAAAAAAACATTCTTTCTTTCTGTATATCCTTTAGCCCACTGCATTCTGTTTTAACTTTAAAATAGGTTTTCAAGTCACTTGCTTATTAAGGCTAGGATATGAATCAGCCCTTAAATGAACAATCCATTCATATTCTTTAACATCCAGTCTAGTAATGATATCACCATGTCTCATATGAGGTCTTAGGGATTCTATAACCCTAAAGGTAAATTCATGTGATTCACCCCATTCCTGTACATGCTTAGCTAGAGAGTTAGATTCAGTAGCCCTACATATATCGGATCTGTGTTCTATCATCCTGTCATGTAGCCTTTTTGCAGATTTCCCTACATAGAAACCTGAACATTGAGTACAGGTGGCTAGATAAATCACAAAGGTGGAGTTGCAAATAGCCATACCATTAAACAAAAACTTTTTCCTGGTGACAGGGTGTACAAGCTCATTAGCGCTACATATATTGGGGCAACATGAGCAATTATAGCATGGTCTAGTACCTTTTGTGCTATAAATAATACTCTTTTTTTCTATTTAAAGATTGCATAAATGCTGCTTAAGGTTCTCACAATTTCTATATGTAAACAACGGCTTGTCAGGAATCCATTTTTCATGCCCCGGAATGGCTTTCAGGATATGGCAATTCTCCTAATAATCTTCTCAATAGACGGAGTAGACCTACTATATGTCGTTAAGTATCTTAAGGGTTGTACATTCCCTTCCTGCCATATTACGGCATCTTGCTCATCTGTCCCTCATATCCAAGGTACTATTCCTGATGGTATTTAATTCATGACAGTCATAGCCCCTTGATAGAAAGTTCTGAGTCATATTATCCATTTCTTTACAACAAGCAGTTGTATCAGTATTGAGTCTACTAGCCCTCATATACTGACTCTTCGTGATGCCCTTAAACACATGCTTAGCATGCATACTTCGTTTATGGAGAACCTTATTAACATGAGTATCCTTTCTAAATATAGAAGTATGTAACATCCCATCCTTCAAAGAGACAGTAACATCCAAAAAATGTATACTTTCATATGACTTATTCATCTCAAACTTCAAGAAGGAAGTAGATTCATTCAAGTATGCAAAAAATTCTCCTAAGTCTATATCAGTCCCTCCCCAAATTAGGAAGATGTCATCCACAAAACGCTTAAAGAAAAGTACTTTTGAACCAGAAGTACTATGCTGACATATAGCAATGGATTCCCATTTTCCCAATGTTAAACTGGCATAAGTGTTAGCCACTGCAGTACCTATTGCTACACCTGATAACTGGTGATACATCTGCTTGTTAAAAATAAAAACATTGTTCTCTAACACCAATTCAAGGCGTTCACATATAGTCTCAACCTTTCTTGCTGTATATTGACCACGCTCAATCAAAAGCTCTCTAATTTGTTCTATACCATAAGCGTTTGGGATGATGGTATAAAGTGACTTGATGTCTAGTGTTATAAAAATAAACTCATTAACATCATTAACATTCCACCATTCTCGTAGTTGCATCAAAAATCTCCTGTATTCTTAATAAAACTAGGAATAAATCCTAAGTATGATTTTAACACATTTTGTAAATAAATGGACAAAGGTTCAGTTATCCACCCCCGTCCGGAGACGATTGGTCTCATTGGTGGATTACTAAGTGATTTGTGCACATTAGGCAAACCATACAAAACCAGTATGGTGGGACAAGGGACAGATAAAAAGTTAAAAATAGTCAAATCTATGTCGTTCGTCAATTGCAGATCATAAATGCACATATTTACCTTACTAATAATCTTGTTCACATCTTGTTCAGAAATAAGTTTAAACACTGTAGTGTCAGAAATCAACTCATTCATTCCCTCATCACCATCATCATCATCATCATCATCATCCTTTCGGCTGTTCCCATTAGGGGTCGCCACAGCAGATCTTCTGTTTCCATTTCTTCCTGTCCTCTGCATCATGCTCTTTCACACCAACCGCCTGCATCTCCTGTCTCACCACATCCATAAACCTTATCTTAGGCCTTCCTCTTTTCCTGTTACCTGGCAGCTCCATCCTTAGCATCCTTTTCCCAATATACCCAGCATCCCTCTATAGCACATGTCCAAACCAACACAATCTCACCTCTCTTGCTTTGTCTCCAAACTGTCCAACCTGAGCTGACCCTCTAATATACTGATTCCTAATCCTGTCCATCCTAGTCACACCCAGTGCAAATCTTAACATCTTTAACTTTGCCACATCCAGCTCTGACTCCTGCCTTTTTGTCAATGCCACTGTCTCCAACCCATATAACATAGCTGGTCTCACTACCCTCTTGTAGACCTTCCCTTTCACTCTTACTGGTACCCGTCTGTCACAAATCACTCCTGACACTCTTCTCCACCCACTCCACCCTGCCTGTTCTCTCTTCTTCACCTCTCTTCCACACTCACCGTTACTCTGAACTATGGATCCCAAGTACTTAAACTCATCCACCTTTACCAACTCTTCTCCCTGCATCCTCACCATTCTTCTACCCTCCCTCACATTTACACGCATATATTCCATTTTAGCCCTGCTGACTTTCATTCCTCTCCTCTCTAAAGCATATCTCCACCTCTCCAGGATCTCCTCAACCTGGTCCCTACTCTCACTACATATCACAATGTCATCTGCAAACATCATAGTCCACGGGACCTCCTGTCTGCTCTCATCTGTCAACCTGTCCATCACCACTGCAAATAAGAAAGGGATCAGAGCTGATCCTTGATGTAATCCCACCTCCACCTTAAACGTATCTGTCACTCCCACTGCAGTCCTCACCAATGTCAGACTACCCTTATACATATCCTGTACCACTTTTACATACTTCTCTGCCACTCCCGACTTCCTCATACAATACCACAACTCCTCTCTAGGCACCCTGTCATATGCTTTCTCTAAGTCCACAAAGACACAATGCAACTCCTTCTGACCTTCTCTGTATTTCTCCAACAACACTCTCAGAGCAAACATTGCATCTGTAGTGCTCGTTACCGGCATGAAACCATACTACTGATCACTAATCATCACCTCCCTTCTTAACCTAGCTTCCACTACTCTTTCCCATAACTTCAAGCTGTGACTGATCAATTTTATCCCTTTGTAGTTACTGCAGCTCTACACATCACCCTTGTTCTTAAAGATAGGTACCAAAACACTTTTTCTCCACTCCTCAGGCATCCTCTGACTTTCCAAAATTTCATTAAACAATCTGGTTAAAAATTCCACTGCCATTTCACCTAAGCACCTCCATGTTTCCACTGGTATGTCATCTGGGCCAACAGCCTTTCCATTCTTCATCCTCTTCATAGCTGTCCTTACGTCTTCCTTGCTAATCTGTTTCACTTCCTCATTCATTTATTCATTCCCTCAATATAACAACTCATTCATTCCCTCAATATAATAATTAACATTCATAACAATATTTCTGGTGTGCCTGACTGAGTGTTTTTTCTCATTTATTTATGGTCTGTATTCATACTGAAAATCAAAATCAAGCAAGTTTTTGCTCTTCTGCTCTACTGGAGGTTTCTGTCCTCCCTGAGCTCACCTTTGGACACCTGCATTACTCTTTGACATGTGTACTGCCCCAGTCAAACTGCCCACCTGACACTGTCCTCGGAGCAGGTTGCACCTGGGCGCTTGGAGACAGCAGTGAGAGCCCTAGTGGGGCTCGCGCCCCGCCTTACCAAGTATGTGAAAAAATGATGAGTAGTGGTATTTCACTGGTGGCCAAGGCCTCCCACTTATTCTATACCTCTCATGTCTCTTCACAGTGCCAGACTAGTGGCAGGCTCAACGGAGTCTCTTTTCCCCTCTGATTCTGCCAAGCCCTTTCCGTTGGCTGTGTTTTCACTAGATAGTAGGTAGGGACAGTGGGAATCTTGATTCTCCATTCATGTGCGTCACTAACAGATAGAGCAATGGACCTCCAAATTAAGGGAAATCACTGGAACAGGAAGCAATTGGTCAGGAACCATATGAAGATATTTTGGAGCCTTCTACAGGAAACCAGTATAAACATTCCTTGAAGCTGGACAGCGAGGGAAGGAACAGGAAACTGTGGAAACTCTGACACAGTCAATGTTGAGGAGTGATAGGCCAGTGAGTTCTCATATGATAGAGCAACGGATGGCACAGGATGAAATTGAAGACAGTGTGGGACAGGAACATGCAAAGAGAACTTTATATAGAATACCCACAGGAAATGGAAAACACAAAATAAGCCCTCAGATTAGAAGAAAATGAGCTAAGAGAAGAGTTGCTTCATTTAAGAGAGCTAGAAAGGCATATTAAGATCAATGAAAGAAATAGACTGCAGAAGGTCAATAAAACCCAAAAAGTCAGAAGTTTGATAAAACAAATGGACACAGTAATTAGGACTGTCCATAGAGATCCATGTGATATAACACAAGTAAACAAGATATATTACTGTGCAGCTAAATTAATAACTGATAAAGTTCTACCATAAGAACACAGGGTAGTGAGGGAAAGGAAGGGGAGAAATCAAATATTATCATGGAAGTATTGAACAGAGAAAACTATAAAGCAATTACGACAAGAAGTGTCACTGTTAGAGTATAGAAGAGGGAACAGATCGACAAAAATACTTAGAAAGAAAGATATGAAGCAATGGGCAGTATTAGAACAGATTGTGATCTATCATGCACTATCGCAAATAAACTAAAAATCTCAGTTCAGGTAGAAAAACTTAGAAGATACATAGATAAATATAATGGAAAAGTCCAAAATAAGCAATTTATTGATGATCCAAAAATGTTTTATAGAGAATTGGGGAAACAAGGTAAAAGGAATTGAAAGACCACCAAAAAAGAAGATAAAGATGCTAAAGAAAGAATAAGAAGCTTAAAGGTACAAGATATAAAATGGGATGAAGTAACAGCCAGAGGGATTGAAACAAAATTAAGAAAACCCTCTAATTGGAAAACCCCAGGTCCAGATGTAGTATCTAACTTCTGGTTAAAAGTATTAACATCTTTGCATGAAGACTTAACCATGAGTAAGAACTATTTATATGCGCACCCCGATCAGACACCAGATTGGTTAACAACAGGAAAAACAATATTCCTACTTGAGTGAACCTACAAGCTATCCTAAAAACTATAGACCAATAGCTTGCCTTCCAACAACGTATAAACTACACACTGGAATTGATGCTGGCAACAGTTTATAATCATTTAGAAGAAAACTCAATCATGGCAATAGAACAAAAGGATAATAAAAGAAAGTCATATGGTAAAAGGGATCATCTGCTGTTAAATAAAGTCATAATGGAGCACTGTAAAATGGAGAAGAATCTCTAGGGCCATTAACCTAGTAACTGTCTATGAACATATGAATCCCTACATGTCTGCTATGTATACCTATAGGCATGCGTGGATACACACACACACACACACACACACACACACACACACACACACACACACACACACACACACACACACACACACACACACATTAAAAGTGTCAAAGTGGTCAAAAGAGGTCAAAGTGATGTAGCTTAAAATTCAGCTCATTGTGTGGAAACCTCATGGGGCTACAATACTGTTGCTTAGCTTAGCAAAGGTGGGATTTTGAGGTAGTAGATAACACATTTTCTGGAAGTTTACAAAGCAAATATCTGTCATGGGGTGCCAAGGAAAGGCAGTGATCCTTGGATTGTAGTATGAGTGAAAGGCAGTGATCCCTGGAATGTAGTATGAGCAAAAACATCACTTCCATCTCTGTAACCTGTTCTGTTATCTCAGACACAGTACCTCTCTACAGTTCAAATGTCTTTACCACATACCCATAATAATGCACATCATCATTACCACCCCCCTTCCCCGATTTTTCTACATGGTGTTAGTGTCATGTGAACTATTGCAACGTCATTTGATTCAATAGCAGTGTCCTACCTTCCTTGAGAGTCATGCCTAAGAGTTGTGGGTCTTCTCTCAAATAATCCATCCCTCCCTTTGCTGGATGTCCTCATTTCCTCTTCCCTGTTTCTTCCCTTGTCACCAAACTGACGTCTGTCTTCCTGAACATGTGTTTGAAACAATGTGTAATTTGTTTGTTTTGACCTTCTTTGCAATTTAAGCTAGTTTGGTTTCTGCAATGATGTCATCATTTTATTCATGTGTCCCACAGTGTGCACCTCACCATTATCTAAGCCACTTCATCTCCATCACTTCCACCTTCCTCAACTGCGCAGCCTTCACTACCCAGGTTTCTATACCATAAAGAAGTGCTGGTCATAATGTGGGTTTGGACACCTTACTTTTCAGCTTTTTTGACATTATTCTGTCACACACTACCCCCTCACACTCTGTGCCATTTGGCTGCAGCCCCTTCTGTTTCTAGCTTTGACCTCCCCATTTAGACTTGCCTTCTTCTCAACCACCCCTCCTAGATACTTGAAACTGTTATCCTGTTCTGTTATCTTCCCCTCAGTCTCAATTTTCTGCTTCTTCTGATTTCTCCATGTGTTGCTATGACAACTGTCTTGTCTGTACTCAGTTTTATTCTATGTAACTTCAGTTTTATCATTCATACCCCAATCATTGTTGAACACATCATCTGCATACATCGGCTTTGCTGACCTGTTCCCTCCAACCAGTTTGTGAATGTAGTCCATCACTAGTATAAACAACAGTGAGCTCAGAGCTGAGTCTTGATGCACACCCAATCCCAGTGGGAACTGCTCCGCAAGTCAGAATACTGTTAGCACTTGTGCCATTGTGTCCTGATACATAGTTTGCACTAATTATATCAGTGTTTCTGAGACTTCAGTACATTGCAGGACTGCCCAAATCAACTTTGTCATACTCTTTCTCCAAGTCTGTGAAAGCTCATTTGGGCCCCTTTCTCATCTTTAGCTTCTTCTCCACTATTTGTCTCACTGCCAACATTGGGTTGACTATGCTAGTTCATAGGTTCATAGATTAGGTTCATAGATTAGTACTAGGCTAACTGCCCTTGTGAGCCATTTGAAGCCTAGCTATTTCCCCCATGTGAGAATCAAACCCTGCACCTTGTCTTTATAAGGTAAACACCTTAACCGTTATGTCACCCCTCCCACCCCATGATCTGAATCCAAACTGCTCATCTCCTGTCTTACTTTCTGTTTATTTGTCTATCAGCCATCCTTTCCTGCACTTTTTTGAAGTGTGACAGGAGTTTTCTACCTCTATACTGCCTGTAGTTTGAATGTTTAAGGTAATGAAATAAAAAAGCCAGCAACATCAATGAACTTGATGTGAGATGATATAACAAAGGACAGGGTAGCAAAATTACAATCTCTTGTATCAGGAGTGGGCTTTAAACTGGAGACACTCCCTCCTCAGCTTAAATAAGCAAATAAGATTTCTTGTGAAGTCCTCCAATGCAAACGTCAAATCCAAGTTATCTTCCTTAACAAAAGACAACCATAAGGCATTCTTTAGTTACATCTGCAACCTAAAAGGTAATGTCCATATTTGTGCTAAACTGGTAGTTAGTAGTAACATAAACTGAGCTAGTGGATATAGCTAACCTATTAGCTGACAGGTTTGGTGAAAACTGCACGCCCCTGTCCCCACCACCTGTACCTCATGACATCCTTAACACCTGTCCCCTACCTTGTATCTCTAAAGAGCAGGTAGTGAACACCCTCTCTAAGGCTAAAAACACTGAATTAATGGGCCCTGGAAACATCCCAGGATGTGCCCTACATGGGCTCAAACAAGAATTAACATTACCACTGGTACTCTCTTTAATCACAGTCAAAGCACCGGCTTCATCCCAACTGAATGTAAAACAACCACCATTATCCCCTTGCACAAAGGTGGTATTTCTACTGACCCCATGAACTACAGACCTATTAGCCTGACTAGCCTTATCACTAGCCTTATCAGCAAGACCATGGAGAAAATCGTCATGGACATTATCAACAAAGATATAGGTAATCTCCAAACACTAGATCCTACCCAGTTTGGATTTGTCAAGGGGAGATCATGCCTGTTAAACCTGGTGGACTTCTTTAAGGCAGTCATCAGGGCCCTGGCTGAGAGTAAGCCTGTCCATACAACCTACCTAGACCTACCCAAGGCATTTGACACTATCCTTCATTCAGGCATCATTGACAAACTTTCCCAACTAGACATCAACCCTCATATCATAAGATGGGTTGTGAACTGGCTCACTGATAGAAGCCATACAGTCAAAATAGGGGTATCCACCTTCAACAGTAGACCCATAACCAGTGGCGTTCCACAGGGATTGGTCCTGGGACTTCTACTGTTCAGAATCTATTTCTCCAAAGTACAAGCTAAAACCAAGGGACTGTGGCTGACACAGTTTGCTGAGGACTGCAAACTGGGTGCATAGAATCTCCAAATGATGTCAACATCCTTCAAGAAGGTCTTACACAAGCAAATGCAGGTGTCAAATTCATGGCCTCAAACTCAATCCAAAAAAATGTATTATCATCCTTTTCAGTAAGAGTGATGTTCCTGCAAATTAACACATCAATGGTAATACCCTATGTAAGGACTCAGTGGTGAGAGATCTTGGTGCTCAGGTTAACAGCAACCTTGCCTTTGATCACCATGTTTCCACAGTAGTAAGGAGGTCATTCTACATGGCTCATCTCATAAGTAAGGGCATTGCCTTGAAAAAAAGGAGAAATGATCACCTCTTGGTGTCTTTCCAATGGGATCCAGTATCTGTCTGCCTGGGATGACATGGTTGACAGGCCTCGATGCTTTGCCAGAGATGGCCTCAACCTCTCACCCTTAGGGTTCCGGATCATGGCCAAGGCTCTTGCCTCCCCCATTGTGCCTTTTTTAGGTTATGTCCCAAAGACAAATCTTCCAACATAAAAGATTTGTCAAAAAGCAAATTGAAGGTCATGCTGCTTAACACTAGGAATCTTAACCTGCAAATACACTCACTGGAGGCTCTTCTTGCATTGGAAGATGCCAATATCTGTGCAGTCATGGAAACTTGATTCAAGGCTGTGGAGAGCACCCCTGCCTTACCAGGCTATACCTCATTCCACACTTTCCAACCCCAAAACTGAGGTCAGAAAGACTAAGGGTGGTGGACTCTCTATCTTCATTAAGGGCAGGCACACCTCCAGACTGGTTTACCAGCATGATGCACTGGAATTACTCCCGGTGCAACTGACAGTTGTCAAGACACCCATCCAAGTTATAGCCAGCTATAGATCCCCCTCCGTGACTCAGGACACCCACTCCTCCTACCTAGACCTACTTGGCTCCATCCCCTAACACCCTGATCCTTGTTGACTTCAACTATTCCACCATAGACTGGATGAACTATTCCTGTACTAATGGAATCCCCCAACGATTCCTTGACTTCATCAATTCTAATGCACCAGACCAGCTAATCTCATCCTCCATAAGAGGAGATAACTTTCTGGACTTGGTTCTCACCAACATGGGTGACCGCTATACCACTCCCATAGTATGTTCTTCCCTGGTGAGATCAGATCATTAATCTGTCTCATTTGAAGTTTCTATCCCCACCCCAGCCATAGCCAGGCTACAAAACTTCTCAAAAGCTGACTACAACCTCCTAAGGGAGAGTATCAGTAGCTTTACAACACTGCCCCCCTCAGAGGATGCAGACAACTATGCTGACCAGTATGCCAATCCAGTATATAAGCACCTGTGCAACTGCATGGACTCAGCCATACCCAGCAGAACTAAAACCTGCTCCTCAAGGAAGCACAAACCTGTCTGGTGGACATCCTCTATCATCAGGCTTTACAACAAAAGGAAGAAACTGTTGTCCAAGGGTAAAAAGGAAAAAATTCCAAATTGGAAAAACTCCCTCCTCAGCCTCAGCAAGCAAACTAGATCACTAGTGAATACCTCCAAAACCAATTATGAATCAAAACTAACCTCCAAAGCAAAACAAAATCACAAAGCCTTCTTCAGTTATGTCAGGAACCTCCATGGCAAAGTCTAGGTTTGTTCCGAATTAGTACTTAGCAGTACCATTTACACTGATCCTGTTGACTTATCCTGTTAGCTGGTTCAGCGCAAACTTCACCACCTATCCCCCCAAAGGCCCATTCAACATCCCTGATACATGACCTGCACCTCACATATTTGTAAATCAAGTGTTGAAGGTCCTATGCAAGGCAAAGAACACAGCTTCCATGAAACCTGATAGTATCACAGGCTGTATTCTGCACCATCTCCAATGAGAACTAGCTTCACCATTAAGCCACCTATTCCACCACAGCCTAAGTACAGGCTTCATTCCAATAGAGTGGAGAACTGCCATTGTCATCCCCTTGCACAAAGGTGGTGCCATTACTGACCTGGGAAATTATCACCCCATTAGCTTGACAAGTTTGATCTGTAAAGCCATGGAGTGTATTATTATGGATCTCATAAACATGTACATAGGCAATCCCCAAGCACTTGACTCCACCCAGTTCAGATTTGTCAAGGGCAGATCTTGCTTGTTGAACCTGGTTGACTTCTTCGAGACTGTCATCAAGGCCCTGGATGAGGGAAAGTCAGTACATACAGCTTACCTTGACTTGGCCAAGGCCTTTGACACAATCCCCCACTTGAGCATCATTGAAAAGCTAACACAACTTGGAGTAAATCCCTTTCTCATCAGGTGGGTGGCCAACTGGTTCACTGATAGGACCCACAAGGTCAAAATAGGTGCCACCACCTCCAACAGACCTAGGGATATGTCCTGGGACCCCAGCTGTTTGGCATCTACAACTGAGAGGTCCAGAAAAAGACAAAGGGCCTGTGGCTGACCAAGTTTAAGCATGTCTGTAAGTTGGGAGCTGTTACTGACTCCCCAAATGATGTTAACATACTGCAAGAGGATCTCACAGCAACAAATGACTGCTGCCAAAGTCATGGCGTTAAGTTAAATGCAAATAAAATGTATTATCATACCATTTGGCAAAAACACGGCCCCTACTGATTATCACATCAGTGGCAACTCCCTAAGCACACAACCTGTGGTGAGACACCTGGGTACTCAGGTTGACAATAATCTCACATTCGACCATCATGTAGCAGCAGTGGTTAGAAAAGCCTTTTACTTGGTTCATCTCATAAGTAAAGGGATTGCATCCAGAAAAAAGAAGGTTATTACTTCACTGTACTCCTCCCTCATTAGGTCAATAATTGAATATAATGCCCCATTTGGTATGTACCTCTCCAAACACCTGCACCAACTGGAAAGGCCACAGAAATACCTCACAAAGAGAATCCATGATCTCTAACACCTGTCCTATGCAGACAGGCTCAAATCACTATCACTCTACTCAGCGTCATTCAGATTGCTCTGAGGTGATCTGTGCCTTGCCTACAAGGCAATATCAGACCTTGCCCTACTAGAGATGCTCCATATCTGTAAGTCTAACTCATCGCACATCATCCACTTGAAAGGCCTAAATCTAATATGTGACATCAACAAAACCTGCTGGCGAAACAGGTTTGTCTCCCAGAGGCTGTCCCATCTCTGGAATTGACTTCCCATACATGTCAAACAGAGTATCTCACTGACCATCTTCAAACGCAACCTTGATGAGTGGATTGGAAACCACAAATTTGTCCCCAGGGGTTCCACCTTTGTCCCTCACTGATAGGGGTGACAGGTGCTGACTGAGGTTTCTTTTTCGGGGATAAACTCTTGGCTAGGCTTCTAAGGGCCCCAGGGCCATTAGCCTAGTATCCTCCTATGATCCTGTACTCTTCACTCATTAGGCCAATAACTGAGTACAATGCCCCTTTTAGTATTTACCTTTCAAAGTACCTGAAGCAATTGGAGAGACCACAAAGGTTCCTCACAAGGAAGATTCAAGGTCTTCAGCAGCTGTCCTATGAGGATTAGCTGAAATCGCTGCCACTTTATTCTGTTTCATATAGACTGCTCAGAGCTGATCTCTGCCTTGCATATAGGACAATTTCTGACCCTGCTTTATTGGAAATGCTGCACATCCGCAAATAAAATGACACACAGGTTACTTGCTCTAAGGACCTAAACCTGGTATGTGACATCAATAGAACCTGCTGGAGGGACAGATTTGTCTCCCAGAGGTTACCACACCTTTGTTAAGACTCCCACTTCACATCAGAGCACCTCATTGGCCCTCTTCAAATGCAATATGGATAATTGAATGGGTAACTGTAAATTCACCTCAGGGGTTCCACCTGTGTCCCTCTTGGACAGGGGCAATAGGTGTGGATCGTGGTAACAAGGGTAAATTTGGCTAGGCTTATAAGGGGGCTTGGGCCTTTAGCCTAGTACTTCCTATGATCATCATACATGCTTAGACTGCAGTTATATCCACAATAATCTATGAATAACAGCAAATTGGTTGAGCTCCACATAAAAATTGCACAAATACAAAAAATCAATCACTGTCTCAGTCTTTCATTGCATTGATTGTCTGTGACTGTAAGTTGTCTGTATCATGCAAACCAAGTGTTTAATAAACTTTGACACCCCAAGTGTTCTCGTCATGGACAACTGTGACAAATCTACCTAACTATGGGACAAATCTACCTAACTATGGGGACTAATGTCACTAAGAACCTGAATGTGTACAACTGTAGAGCATATGTGCAGAAATTCTTGTCAGGAAACCACAGTTCCTTTACTTTTAACCTCAAACAAGAATGGACTAGTCCAAAAGTACACAAAGTACAAACACATGCACGCATATACAAGCAAATATTCGGCTAAATCCATCCCATCAAGAAATAAACTGACCAGCCATGATGTATTCAGTTAAAACAAACAGAACTGAAATAAAAATAAGTAAGAGTAAGTAACCACCCACATCAAAGTTAAAATAGGAAACTTTTGAAATAAACAAATAAATAAAATGTTACAATGCATTACTGTTTAGTAAAAAAAATACAGAAGTGCACAATATATGTAATTTGTACCCATTTGTTCCTCACCATGCACCCACAGAACAGGAGCTGAAACCACTGACTTATCACAGCCTTGCAATCTCTCAAAAATAAAAAGTTGCACTTACCTGTAATACCCAGCACCTATCTGGTGTGTTTATGGTTCACACAGTCTTCCAGGAGTGGTCTTCCTCTACAAAGATGACAATTTCAAAATAATTCCTTCAAAAAATTAGCAGTATAGACAATATCCATGTAACAAGGCATGGGTCAACAGGACTATTTCTCCTTTTACAAGACAAAAGATTGCAAGAAACTCTTCCCCAGTTTTTCACTCTATGTGTTCTGAACTGAGCCAAAAATCCTGCAGGAAGTTCAAAGCATGTCCTACCTCCTACAGAGCCACACCCCACCAATAATGGCTTCTTTGCCACTCTTCATAAATTGATTTTACAATCCCTTAACTGTGAAGTATTGATAGAATAGGAATCTGTCAGACCGGAGGAATGAATCTGTCTCCACCACCTAGTTAATGTGAATGGGGACATTCTCATCTCTTTTCAGTGTCTTGTTGAGATGAATTGAGAAGTTTTTACCTGCCTTTACACCTACTGTGGTATTGTCTTTGCCACAGAAGTTTTGTTTCAGCTGATGATTCATGAGATTAATGAACTCCAACACTTAGCTCAGAATAATGAGACCACATTTATAGTAAATCTCTTAAAAACTCAAATACTGTGACTTTCCTTACCACACAGTGTAACATTTCATGAAAATCATTGCAGAAATTATACAATGGTAGTGAAAATGTAGGTAATGACATAATACATAAAAATTGTGAACTGTGTGTGAAGACTGAGATGAAAGCTGACAACAAAAGTTTAAAGCCCTATATATGTGCAGTGGTGACACAGACTGACTGACTACTTCAGAATATTTTGCAAATGATCATATTTTACTAGGATCCATGTTGATGACTATATGGTCGCTACTCCTCACTAGCACATGGCAAGTGATACAAAAAATCATTCTTCTATAGTAACTCAGGCATTCTGAACTAGATTGTGTGACTACTGTAGCTGTGACCTAGTAGCTGAATAAAAGCATGTATGATAAATAATTGGTCAATACTGCTCTGCATTCCAGAGTCACCTAAATTTGGAAGGTTTGCACCATGAAATAGTCTGTCAGCAGCAGTTAAGCAGTGTCAGCAAACTACTGCACAACATATTAACACCTAAAGAGTGGAAACTTTAAATGCCCACAGTGTAGCCTAGTACAAAACAGTTTGCAACTGAGGGGAGGATGCAGGTTATGTATCCTGCCAGGGGACAGAATGTGGCTGGTGGATAACATCATTCTCCACAACTCAGAAGCTGATAATAAATGGAAATGGTAAAGAAAATGTCTGGCTGCTTTCTTAGGATGAGAGTCATAGCTGGGTCACATACAAGTTTGGCTTGTCAGCTTAGAGGTATGATTCTTACATTGGGTGTGAGAGGTACCAGGTTCATATCCCAGGCAAGCCAAACGTTTTACCCAGCCTTGATGAATCTGTTGCACATGTGCAAAATAAACAGTACCAGAAACACTAGATCCAGGGATCTGAACTTCTCTTGTGAAATAAACAGAACATACTGGATAGACAAATATGTGTCCCAAAGAATCCCCACATTATGGAATAGGCTCCACAACCATATACATACAAACACACATATAAATGCACACAAACATATACATATACACACATAGACACAAACACATACATACACATTAATGCACACAAACACACACTCACACACACACACACACACACACAAATATATATACATATATATATATATATATATATATATATATATATATATATATATATATATATATAAATACATATATATGGGTCCACTTCAGAATATTGAAAGCTCAAAATCTCAAATTTCAAAAGACTAAGTCCAAAATCTCAAAAGTTAAAAATACTGAAAACTCAAAATACTGAATCTCATAATATTGAAAAAACACAGGACACCAACACTTACTATATTCCAGCACAACTACATAATGAAACATATTGCTCTTCTCCAACTATAAGCAGGGGGCCAACTCCTGCACCCCCTGTAATGACCGTGCCTTGGCCCAGCAATCAAGGAGCCTCAATCCTCACCACTAACACCAGGGAGGGCATCTCATATAAGAGGAAAGGATAACAAATACACACAGTAAAGTACAATTTCCCTTAAGTGCACACAGAGATCACAGTCAGTCTGGGGCTGGTTGCTCCCTTGCTCTCCAGGTCCCCAATAAGACTCCCCACTGGCACAGCTATAGGGTCCAGATCTCAGCCTAGTTGGCAAGCTAACCTCCAGTACCCTCTCTGTCCCACCAGTGCTTTGTGTCCCTGCCCAGGTAGCTGACACACCACACACACTTTGAGATAAGTATTTATACAACTTCACAGACACTCCTGGGAAAGGCTGACACAGATTCTCCAGCTGTGCCCCTTTACCCAGACTATATGGTAGTAATTTCTGCCACCACCAGCTAATACTTATCAGCTACCCAAAGGCCCTTAAAAAGATGTCCAATTATTACTGTGCAATATTATTATCCAATTGGTTATGTGACTATTCAGTTTAAGGCTTATTAGAGTGGCTTATTACAATAATGTCTATAAATATGAAATGTACTCTAGAGCTTACTTATCTCTACACAAACCAGCCACAGGTAAAGGTTTTTAAAATATTTAATAATAATTAAAAGACAGGACAATACTACTGCACCACAGTGATATCTAAGAGTTCAGAGATCACATATAAACTTAAAACAGTACAGTAGGAAAGTTCTGGTATAACAGAAAAACACTTGTCTAACTTTCTTCTGTGGGGATATTAACTAGTGTTCAATCTAGAATGGAGGTTCTATTGGATTTTTTGTCTACTCTGGTGGGTTCTTGGATTAGTTGTAAGAATCCAAATAAGTTAATATGGTTTGAGGGGTTGTTGGAGTTGCAGGCTAGCCAGTCTAAGTTTAGGTCGCCTAGCAGGATGGTTTCTTGGGGTAGGTTGACTGTGGCCCATTGTAGTATCTCTTCTATTATAGGTGAGTTATTTCCTGGAGGAATATAACTACAGAGGATGTTGATAGCAGGATGGTTTCTTGGGGTAGGTTGATTGTGGCCCAATGTAGTATCCCTTCTATTATAGGTGAGTTATTTCCTGGAGGAATGTAACTACAGAGGATGTTGATAGCAGGATGGTTTCTTGGGGTAGGTTGGTTGCGGCCTATTGTAGTATCCCTTCTATTATAGGGGAGTTATTTCCTGGATGAATGTAACTACAGAGGATGTTGATAGCAGGATGGTTTCTTGGGGTAGGTTGATTGCGGCCTATTGTAGTATCTCTCCTATTATAGGGGAGTTATTTCCTGGATGAATGTAACTACAGAGGACGTTGATTCTCTTTTTGTTTTTAAGAGACATAATGGAGCCTAATGTCTCTGCATTCTGGAATTTGGGAAGTTGGGTTTTTAGTGGTTTGAGGTTGAGTGTATTTTTAAATAAGATTGCAACTCCACCTCCCTTTTTAGTACCTCTTTCTTGCCTTAGGATGTTATAGCCTGGGGGAAGAATTTCTTCATTTTGTGTGGCAGGTTTTAGCCAGGTCTCTGTAATGGTTAGTATAACCACAAAACAACTTCCAAATGGAATGTACAAAATCACAGTGCCACCAATAAGTGCATGATACCTCTTCTTTGATAAAAACGGGTTTATTGCAAGTAATCAAGAACAAGTAATACTGTGTTTAGCGCTTTCTCCCAACAAAGTGTGGGTTTCTTCAGAACACATTGTAAACAATCATTGCTACTTAAATTCAAAAATTGGCGCCAAAATGTTACGGCATTTAAAGCCGTATGCATATTATTCATTTCATTGTACTAATAGTATATAAATCTATTAGTTAATGTAGTTCATGCTAAAGTACATTTGTTGATATTGTTTGAATTAAAAAATACATATCTACTTCACATATAAAATAATTTCTAAAAATCGCTAATTGTACAAAAAAATCTGTGACAACTGTAGTTGTGATATATCCAGTAATGTATGCTTGAACGGTGTTCATTACTTCAACATTTCATTACAGATGTGTATGATATCAATCCTAATAACATTAATAATAGTTAATGACCAATTTTGACCTAAACAAGTAACCATATATATCCTACTGTATGTATATAACTGTATTAACACGACCATTATTCTATCTCTGAATTAATGAACATATCACACCATATATTACAGTGGCTGGAGTGGTAAGTCGGTGTTATATGGGTCCCCTTCAGAAACCCAAACATTTACTTACCTGACTTTTAAAATGCAGAGACGAAAAAGCTGATGACTGCACAACACCAACATCCTGGAACACCAAC
>NC_056738.1:500846185-500923685 GCF_019279795.1 Protopterus annectens
AATACTAGTATAGGAACATTTACCTGAGAACTTCAAAAACTGACTGGTGGAGTTAATATAGTTGAAAAAATCAGAACTAACAAAATTAGCATCATCAATAACAATGAATAAATCATCTACAAAACGTCTAAAAAACTTAATAGGAGTGTATGAAACTAAGTGCTGTTGTTCCCAAGCAACCATTACCAGGTTGGCATAACTATTGGCACAACTAGTGCCCATAGCTATGCCCCTGGCCTGTCTAAAGTACCTGGAATTAAACAGAAAAACATTATTCTCAAGCACCAGTTCTAACAAAAAACACAAAAATTCAGCTTTAACAGACTGCATCAAATTGTCCTTGATCATTAAATTGTAGACCATTTCGATGCCAATAGAGTTAGGGATGCATGTGAAGAGGGATTCAACATCAGCTGTAACAAAAACAGTCGAAGGTGCATACCCATACTCAGCTGTAAATTGATAAAGTTCTCTCAAAAATTGTTCCGTATCTTTAAGCACATAGTTGTATTCAGATAGAATCAGCTTCAATTCATAGTCCAGATAAACAGAAATAGGTTCAGTGACCCATCCAGCACCTGCTACGATGGGTCTGAACAAAGGTAATATTGGATTCTTGTGTATTTTAGGAAGACCATGAAGTCTAGGCACAACAGGGTGAGGTACAAGAAAATAATCATATAACTGTTGATTCATACTGCTTAGATCTAAACAATCTTGAAGTGCCATCTGAATCTGTACAACAATACTATTAATAGTAGTTAAATCAATTTCAACGTAGGCATCAGAACTAAGCATAACCAGCATCTGATCCACATAATAGGATGTATCCAGTACAACAACTGGTCCACCTTTGTCTGCAGGTCTAACCGTAATGCTAGTATTGTTTCTGATGCTTTGTAAAGCTTCACATTCATCTGCTCCTAAATTATTGTCACAGTCTGGGGCAGTAAAACAACAATCATTATAAATATCATTTTCCATGGCCTTTAAAAATACTTCCACATTAGGTGGTAAAATAGGTGTAAAGTTACTCCTTCTCTTAAAATTGGTGCCATGCATCACAGAATTATCACTCATAGATAACTTAAGAGCAACTTCTCGTGCAAAAAGCCTCAGAGCTACTAATACATCACTATAATCAATACTTGTAGAGGGTATAAATTTTAAACCTTTATTCAACAATCTAAACTCAGCTGAGGTAAGAGTGTGTTTGGAAATGTTCCACACTAACTGTCGTTTGCCCACATTTTTTTCAATGTTCGTACCTGTGTATTCGGTGGAGCTTCCTTGCGTTTCACTCCTCTGGATAACTCCAGGTCTATGGACTTTTTCCTGGCTGGCTTGTAAGGCAGTGGAAAAGCCAACGAATCTGCACTCTGATGGTTATCTGCTATCAACTTTCTTCTGACGTCCATTAAAGGCCGTGTAGCATCAGCGGACCCAGTGGTAGTAGTAGCTAGCGTAACAGGAACTTCCATAGGAGTGGAATAGTTTGAAGCAGCATTAGGTGAAGGCAACGATTCTGTCGCACAAAGAGGGATGTCATTACGCAATTCTGCGTGTTTAGCAAGGGGCGTCTCTTCAGACCTTTTCATGTTTTCAACATACTGACGTTTAACGTTGAGCTCAGCAATAGCTTCTTTCCTTAGATTAATATTTGTACCAGGGCGATCCCCTGTTCCCCCTACAGTTTGTGCATATGTTAATTCACTGATGTTTCTAACCACAGTATTCCTAGGCCAGGTAAAAACATTTTGCTTTTTATAATCTTGAATATCACGCATAAGCTTTTTCTTTTTAACATCCAAGAGCTTAAGCTCATAACGTGATACTTTGTCCATTAAATCTTGCACATATACATCAGTAGGATTTTCACCGTAAATGACATACAGTTCTTCTTGTTGTCTAATAATTAAATTACGAAGGTCAGTCTCAACGGGAAAGAAAAAGTCAAGAATTAACTGCATGTAAGCTTTACCAGTCTGTAAGTTCAATTGTTGCCAACGGGTGAGCAGTTCGGGATAAGTGTTACCGTAGCTAGGCATGGTTAAAATCCTCAAGCCACGTGGTACCACATTCAACTTAATGCTCGCCTCTAGATGGAACCACTGGCTTAGTAAACGCTTATATTTAAAAAGATTATCTTCTAATTCACGTTTAAGATCCTTAATTCTAGTATCATCCACATTGTTTCATATATATATATATATATATATATATATATATATATATATATTTTTTTTTTTAAATATTAAATGTGCCCTACAATGGCAATACTGACATACTACTTTTTAAATGATTTACTATTCATGACGTCACTCACTCCCTTTACATTCATGTGATTTAATCTGAAATTTCCATTGGTTGTGTTTATGTTATCTGGCTGCTTAGTGATTTGTTGGAGGGTAATTCATTGTGTTTTATTTCACAGAATATAATGTATATATTTACTATTTGTCTTCCATTCATTTATTTTTCTGATGAAGTTCTGGATATCGAATAAAGGAACAAAGTGCTAACTACTGGTTTGGCCTGTTTTATGTCTTTGTGTGGTTATGAAGTTTTATGTTTATATGTATATAATATGGGTTCCTATTAGAAGACTGAAGACACATTCTTTCGAATGTGTCTTGGTCAAACTTAAAAGACTGAAGCAGCAAAATATCGATGTGGCTTTTAAGCAAATTCTTTCCCTGGGAAAGAATTTGCTTGGCTGCTTCGTTACTTTGCCATTTTCAGCACTGTAGTGCGGTCTCGGAGTTGGTATATTTAAGTAGGGAGTGGGGTGGGGGCACAGCCTCCTTCATCGGGGGGTGTGGGGGTGAAGCCCCCCACTTAATGTAATGTTTAAAGTGTTTTGTTTTTTATTTATTTTATTTTCCTGGAACAGCGATTTTTTTTTTCCCTTGGAAAAAAATCGCTGTTCTGCCAGTTCGACATTGTAAGCTTTCACTTACATAGGCTTGATTAATCACTATTTGCTTTTTTAAGCGTTCGGTGATCTAATATAGACCCATATAATATATGTGTGTGTGTGTGTGTGTGTGTGTGTGTGTGTGTGTGTGTGTGTGTGTGTGTGTCTGTGCGTGTGTATGTATACCTATATATATATATATATATATATATATATATATATATATATATATATATATATATATGTGTGTGTGAGTATGCATATGTGTTTTTTGTGTGTGTGTCTGTGTGTGTGTGTATATGTATATATATATATATATATATATATATATATATATATATATATATATATATATATATATATATATATATATATAAATATATATGTAAAACTACTACCACTGCCCATAAATACCCATGGCTTAATATCCAACAATTAACAGGGCACGTAAAGGACCTATTTGGTGCTATTTTAGTTTATCATAGGACAGCTTATGAAAAGTACAGCTGGAACTGTGTTGCTCACACATTGGACACATTTATAGATCAGTATAAAACACTCTGTCATTCTGTGTTCATGTGGGTTGCAACTTTTCATTAACAAATGTGTCACATTGTACATTAAATTTACACTGTCACATACCTCTCAACTTCTTAGTGCAAAAAATCTGGACAAAGCCAGAAAGAATGGGGGGACAAAGGCCCAAAAATAGGTACAGAATTAAAATATCGTTCCTCTAAACTTAGAAAGTTGCTAGAATAAAAGATTTTGTATTATTACATATTTTCTCAAGGATATAATGACTGAAACTCAAATGTTTGTCTTTATTTAGTATTATTTAGTGACATCAGTATTCAATAATGTACCAGAAAACCACAAATTTTATGAGGAACAGACCAAAAATATGAGGTGGAAATCTGTACAGTTTAATGGTATTACTGTCATTTGCAGTAAACAGTTCCAGAAACAGTCACATTTGCACTGTTTGTCACCGTCTTTGTCCTTGTGCATACAACGTCCTGTTTTTTGTCACCATGCATAGCTGAATTCATGTTATGTAGATGACTGTGGGAAGTGTTTTCTGCAAGACTGTGACAAAATGTCTTTTTTTTTGTAAGTTTTGCATACTAGGATATATATTTTGCCCATATATGTTTCAGCTGTGCCCCAGGTATTGAATTCTGGCTAGTTTCCTCTACATGGGGGCATAAAGCAGCGAGTGCGACTCAGATGACCTGAGTCTGGCTAGCAGTTCAGGTTTCTATTTGAGATGGTAAGTGGGGAGGAGAGGAATGAAATGACTAAGCCTGTTTGCCACTCTTTGGGGAAGAGGACGGATATATGTCTGGTTACACTGGATGTATTAGAATCCCCGATGAAGCCTGGAGATCATGCAGTGCTACTGTCTATAGGGGGCGCAGAGCCATTTGATTACATACATTTGAAGTGAAGGCATGCATGTACATTGCAATGGTCCATTGCATGCCAAACCCTTAGGTGCATCAGGTGCAAGCAGGGTTGTAAGTAACTAAAGGGAAAAAAACAGTGCCCACATAGATGGCACTACTACCAGCTAGCTGGACCCTCAACGTGATGGGAAAAGAACGGGCAAAGGCTTAATGGTTGGGGGCAGCATAAAAAATGCTGTGTTAGACAAAGTGCCATGCATAGCACTGCAACTATGGTTGTATGTAATGTGTCTTTTATGATATACTTCCCTACAGGGCCACACCATTGTACCTTATGTTATCCATATGCTTGTCCTCTGAAGGCTTTCTGTTTCACTCCAGCAGTAATGCACATATAGTTATATTCAGGTTTTAACTTGTGTGACATAGATTTGTCCATGTGCATATCACATAGTTATTTCTGCTGTGTGCATACTGCTACTGAATAAAATCATAATATGTTACTTTGATGTTTTCTGAATGCTAATGGAGTACACAGCTGTATGCATACTGTCCTTTTCTGTGCTGCTGTTTCCCAGTTTAATCTCACTGCTGCAAGTCTGTAATGTACACATGGTACTACAGTTTGTTACCACATTGTACATTCAATTCACTCCTGCAGTTTCTTGCATCTCAGACTGTGGAGTCTGATCATTTTGTGCAAAGCATTCCACATTGCTACTATCTCCATGCATTATAAGAACTGTAATTTGATGTACCATACCCGTGTAGACATCAGTGTCCTTCCTTTGATATACCCGGTCTACACACATTAGTTTGCTGTTTGTCTCTTAATCTAACATTATGATATTCTTCTACTTCAGTAGATGATTGGATGACAAACATCCAGTGCCACAGCTGGCAGGCACCACCTCATTTATTTTGCATCAACTGCTTGTATGTGTGTGCTGTGTGATGTTTTTAGTTGTAGTGGTTTGTAGACATGATTATACATATAAGTTCTTACTTCATATCCATAAATAGTGTGTCTGTATTGAAACTGTCTACATATGTTACAGCATTGCCAGTTGTATGAGACATCAATATTTCTAGGAGTGTTGTCATGTGATCCACTGTATTATACACCAGCTGCCTGCAGAGGAAGGGTTTTTCTTTTCTTTTTTCTCTATTTTGTGAATCTCTTTGTCATCATGTGTTTTCATTGCACTCCTGACAAACTGAATATACTGTGGAATATTGTATTATATACATATGCGCTTCTGCCATGCTGCGGAATTACTTGATATCAGTAAAATGTCACAATAGCACATAAATATTTTTTGCAGGTAATGGCTTATTCATGCCCCTTATATTAATACTGTGTTGCACTTGTGTTTCAAATATCACAGTGCTATACAGACACATAGCTATGGTGGTATCTGATTCAGAAGTAATACGTTATGATGTTCTTCATAGTCAGTGTTGCAGTACTAATATTTGGGTCTTCCTGACATGCAGAAGGCACTTGATCAGCCTGGTTCCCATAGTCTTTATGTCATTCCTAGCTGACAGACATCTGAGAACTGGCATCTGGACCTCAGGGTATAAGGGGCATCCATTTGCACAAGCTTTAGTTCTTTTTAGCTGTACAGTCCAATGAGCTATTCCATTTTATCTAATGTTCACAGTCTGTTAGGTGGCTTGCTTTTTCCAGACTTTTCTATAACCTGCTTTCAGAAGAAAATGTATACTAATTAATGTTTAAGTAGTTATTGACCATTTTAAAGTGTGGGAAGGAATCCAGCATAAAGATTTCTATTCCTTTTGTCTGGGGCCTCAGCGCAGCATTTGTAGTTATCAGGATTGTGCTGTGTTTCACTAAAAAATGCTTAAGCACAGGGCCAAAGTCCTTGCAACCCACATGGGGTCCTCAGCCCCAGCCACATCTGCTTCCTGACATGCCTCAGCTTCAGCTGGTTCCATGCCCAAGAAAAGCAAAGATAAGAAAATGAAGGAGAAGGACTCTGATGATGACTGGGAACCTTCCATGTCTGCAGTCAGGTCAGCTGATGACTCATGTGAAGTGGCTTTGCAGTCTCCTGGTCCAATAACTACTAGGACCAAGGTCTGTGGCATGACCCCTTAGAAGGCCATTATGGCAGGAGGCCATACAGTTATGGCTGCTTCAACATTGATGTTGTTTGGGTTCATAGCAACTCTGCAGGCTTGGGCTTCTACTATTTGAGTGTTGGTTACCAAGGGAGATAGTTTTACTTCTTCAGCAGTTGTGCAAGAACCAGCTTCAGGAAACCAGACAGCAGTCACATGACTGCATACTGAGGCCTTATTTCAAAAACTTGGACACCTAAACCATGGAGACCCAGTTAGTTTGCCCCAGCCTATAACCCAGTCTTCAACTGCTTCAGGCCACGTTAAGGCACACAACCTGCTTAAGATAGCTGAAGAGTTCATGGCTGTTATGAAGTTCAGGAAGCCCTGCCAGCCACTGGTGTCTGTCTCTGAACCTTCTCCTGTTAAAAGGAGGAGGGATGTTTCCCATCAGGAGAAATCAGATTCCTCAGAATCCAAAGATGAGGAAGACTTGTCTTATGTTGAGCAATTTCCCTCTCAATGCTTCCCTGACTCCGACTTATATGATACCCTCTCTTCTGCTTCTCCCTCTGAGGATTTAACCTATGGGGGACATTGCACAAGATGAAGAAGGCATTTACTTGGGAGAACAAAGAGGTTTATCAGGTTCAGACTCATTCTAGAGAACTTCTAAGCCTGCCATCTCTCAGACCACTGGCTGATCCCCTGGTTCATGTAGTTCTAAATAATGCATTTAAGGACATCTGTCTCTCTATATCCTGATTCCCTGCCACATTACCCTAGAAAGCCATATTGTTTTTATTGAGTACTTGACACAGACAGACACCTTTATAACAACTCACAAGCAAATCTCTTAATAGTGTCTACTGAATCCACCAAGGGTGCTGTAAGGGTGCAGCTAGATACCCTTTGCCTATGATAGAGAAAGTACCTTATTAGATGTCTCAGAAAGACCTACACATCTGCTACACATACTATGAGGGATCTTAACTGCCAATTTTACACGTTAAAGTACTTGAAGTCCTTGCAAGAACAAATCAGTGCTCAGGCAGTGGGTATTACAGACAGGGTCTTGCAAAGAGACTTACAGGAGACAGCTAAATGGGCACTGCAGGTTTCCAGACATTCACTGAAATGCAGTTACAATGCATTAGGTGCATCATGGACATGCTTGGCTGGGACTCAGCCACTCTCACACCACGTTAAGGCCAAACGCCTGGATCCCCCACAGGATAAGGAGTTCCTATTTAGTCTCCATCCAAAGAAAGTCTTTGCAAAATTAGACAGAAAGAGGAATGTTGCAGTACTGCTTTATGGGTCTTCCTGCTATTCTGAAGCCCTTGACTAGCCCAGTTCCTGGATTCTTTACATTATCCCTAGCTGATAGTCATCTGTGGACTGATGTCTGGATGTCAAGTTACAAGAAAGTCATCTATCTGCACCATATTCAGTTAATTCTAGCCATGCAGTCTGATGTGCTACTCCATTTTATGTAATGCTCACATTCCATCAGTTGTCTGTCTTTTTCTAGAGTATCCTACAACATGCTTTCAGATAAGTACAGCGTTAGGGGAACATTTCTTCTAATTAATGTTTAAAAAAGTAAGTAGCTGCTCGAAGTGTAAGAAGCTATTTTTTTTTTTTTTTGGTGCCTCATCAAATTTCTAGTTGTGCAAGGTTTTACTCAAAAACGCTTAAGAATAGAGCCCTCATGGACTCAGAATCCTCAGGACCAACTCCATCCACTTCTTTGCATGCCTTGTCTTCAGCCAGTTTATTAACCACCTAAATCTTGGCCACTGCCTTCAAGACAAGAAGGGAAGGCCCCCCTGATCCAAGAAACCAAGACAGACTAGAAAGTGGCAGCATGAACAATGCCCAGACCAGGGGGACTCAGGGCACAGTTGTGACTGTTTACAACACCCCTCTACTCAAAACCACTAGCAGGGAGGCTTTCTTCCTTGCTTTCTACAGCAGCGGAAACGTATCATAGGGGACCAGTGAGTCTGAAATGTCATGGTAAAAGGCTATTCCATTCAGTACAGGGAAAGACACACCTTTATAAGGATGCTAAAGCCCCCTAAAGACCAAAAGGGTCTTCTCCATTCCATCTTACTAGAACTTCTACCACAATGATCCATCCAACCAGTTCCTGCAGTACAGGAAGGCACAGGATTTTACTCAAGGATATATGTAGTCCCAAGAAAGGAAGGCACCTGGAGACTAATTTTAGAATTGTCTAAGTTAAACAAGTTTCTTCATGTTCCCAAATTCAAGATGTTACTCATGATCTTACAAGGGGCCTAAATGTTTACCGTACACTGAGGGATGCCTACCTTCATGTTCCTGTAGCAGAGGAGCACTGGCGATATCTTTGGTTTGTGGCAGCAGGATTGCACTACCAATTGTCTGCTTTACCATTTGGCTTATTCACTGGTCCCAGAATTTGCACCAAATGTCTATCTCCATTTATAGTCCATTGCAGAACCATAGAGGTTCACATCTACCCTACCTGAACAACTGCTTCATCTAGAAAAAAATTGTTTTGGAAGTTCAGATGACCCCTGCAAGTCACCATGGACTGCTTCCAGAAGGTATGCTTCTCTCTAAATCTCCACGAGACCAAACTTTAGCCTCAGACAAGAATTTGCTTTCTGGATGCACTGATAAATTGAGTACAACAAAAAGTTTTCCTACTCCATGATAAGGTTTCTTTGGTAGGAAACTATTTTTGGAAGAGCTATCTTTCCTAAGAGAGGCAAGAAAACCTACTACCAGAAAAACATATTATCCAAATGGAAAAGGTTGTCTACTTGGTGCCTGGCAAAGGGTGTCATACCTCCTCACACAGGCATTAATCTAATGTCGGAATACCTTTCAGGATTATTTGACCAGATCATTTCTTATTCCAGAATTAAGGTATATGCTTGAGGCACCTCTGTCTGCCTTTCCTGTTCCCCATCTATTCCCACCTCACCTGAAACAGTTCTTGAAAGGGATTAGACATCTAAGACCTCTTTGGAAAAACCCTGCCCCTTCTAGGGACTTGAATCGTGTATTAGAAAAACTCACCCTGCCTTCTTTTGAGCCAGAAACATCTGTTCCTTTAAAGATGCTCTCCTGAAGGCCACCCTACTGATAGCAATCACCTCAGCCAGGTGGGTCTTGGAACTACAAGCCACAACGTGCAAATAACACATTGTTTTTCACAGGGATAGAGTCAACCACAGAACTAACCCCTCTGTTACGTCCATGATAGTATCAAAACTGTCCTTGAATCATGCTGTTAACCTGACAGTGTTCTTCCCTAACCCACAAAATAAAGCTGAACAAATCTCACATTCCCTGAATGAGCACCAGAAGATCAGATATTACCTTAACAGAACAAAGTTCCCAAATAATGTAGAACAACTGCTAGTGGCCTTTGCAGAAAGGAAAGAAGGCAGACCTGTCTATAAACAGACTATTCCAAAATGGATAGCCAGCTGTATTATCTTCTGTTATACTCATCATGGGAAGTCATTATCATCTTATGTTAGGGCTCACTCCGCAAGGCACAGGGTAGACACCACTGCCTTCCTGAAAAGGTGTCCCTATTCAGGCCATCTTGGAGGCTGCTACATGGACCTCAGTCCACACCGTTATCAAACATTATCATTTAGGCACTACATCCAGGGCTAGGGCAGGTTTTGCCACTGCTATCCTACAGAACCTGCTGTTCCAGGGGCCATCAGACAGTCTACCTCACAACCTGTAGCTTTGGGAGTCCTCCTAAGAATCAGTACTGCAACACTGACTATTAAGAATATAGTATAGTTGTATTACTCTTACCATAATTGTAGATGTTTGAATAGATCAATGTTGCCATAAAAACTCCCACCATTCTAACACTGTATCTGCTGGACCCTCCCCCATGCCTGGGGTTTTCCATGTCCCGGGTACCCTTTATCCATCATCATCATCATCATAACATTCCTCTACTTCTTGTCCATACTTAGAACTTTCTTTTCTCCCTCTCTCAAAACAGACAACTGGAATAGTCATGTTGTCCTCAGGGATCAGACGGATTATCATAGCCTATAAAGACATGAAGATGATGGCAACGATGACTCTGTTATACACTGACATTCAGATGTCGGTCCTCAGACATCCATTGGCCTCATTCTGTGGTGTGTGTATTTAATCTTTCTTGATACATACATTTTTTTCTGAAGCATTGCCTAGCACACATCACTGATACCTTCCTTTTACATTGCTACATTGCTAATATCCAGCACTGTTGATTGCGTATTGTGTGTTTTCCGGTATCTTTTAGTCTTGTGTAGGGTATGCAGTAGGGATGCACACATGAAGGTATGTCTGTTTACTATGCTGTTTTATACCATCCTGTTCTTATCACTGCTGTTACTTCCTTTCTTTTAACACATTGGTATTGTGTCCTATGTATGCCTTTTGCTTTCACCTATTAGTTTGCTCTTTAATTACATGTTGTTAGGCCTGGTGTTCTGTGGACATTTTAGAAGACTCTGCGGACATTTTTTCTAATATTCTGTGGCTCTTTTCATACTGTATTTTGTTTTAAAAACTCAGGCCATAGCCTATACTCATTGATTCTATCGAGTCTTCTGCATTACAGTGCAATGAAACTGCACAGATGTAAACTGTAGTTTCTGTAAATCCCATCTGTGTATATTGTCACACTTCATTTATCCACAAAATACACCAGTGACAAATGGTGCCCTTTATATTATACATAGGCTCATAGGAATGTACTACACTAACAACCACCAGAGCCTTTATAAGCCTAGCTCAGCAACCCAATCCAATTGCGTTCCTTGTAACACGTGAGTCTAAATTGGAGGGGATATTAGTTAGGAGGGGTATGTTAGTGGGATGTTGCTAAAAAGTTATGTGGGGGGTATTTTATTGTTGTCCTGTGTCTTTAAGAGACATGGGGGACAGCCCTGGGGTGAATTTATGATTTCCCAACCAATGGTCAGGGTTACATTTGAATAGGGTTAGGAATGGACTTTGCTTCACTTGGATGGGGACACTAATCCAGAGCATGGGGATCCTTTGAAAGACATATCTATCTTGCAAGCATATTCTGTTTATGTCACAAGCAAAGTTTAAATCCCTGGATCTAGTGTTTGTGGTACTGTTTGTTTTGTGGATGTGCAAAGCTCCAGCAGGGCTGAATCAAAGGATGCCTTGTATGCTAAACATAGATCGTTTCTCAACAACCTGTAGGAAACAGAGTATAGAGACAGGGCTTTATGGTGATCTGTACAGGATGTGTTAATACCCCTGATTATGTTGACAATGACATTCTGTGGGCATTCCAACTGTTGCATGTGCCTCGTCAGGTACTTGCCAAAGGGGGGGCATGGTACAACATGATGGGTGTGATAAGGGTTGAGTAGAATGGTACTGTAACTTCCTTGGACCTGGATGCCATACACTTACTTATAAGGTGGGCAACATAGAATGATTTTCTTACCACCATGGCTATGTGTTGATCAAAAGCTAGATTATTGTCTACATATGTTCTCAAATCTCTAACATCTAGGTCAGCTCTTAGAGGTGTCTTATCAATAGAGTAATTTACCTGGGTTTGACATTTTTCCAAAAGACACTATAATGCACTTCTTTGCATTGAGTTTAAATCCATGGCTTTTGCACCAATCATTCGTCTTCATCAGACCTACTTGCAGAATGTTGGTGTTATGGGAAAATTTACTATTACTCCCAATTTGCAGTTGTCTGTGAACTTGGTGAGCCATAGGCCCTTGAAATTAGCCTTGACTTCTGAGGAGTAAATGCTAAAGAGGAGTGGGCCCAGCATGGAGCCTTGTGGTACTCTGTGGGTGACCTGACCCTTGGTGGATGTGGTTTCATCAGTCCTGACTTTGTGGGTCCTACCTGTGAGCCAGCTGTCAATCCATCAATTTATGTATGGATGTATGCCTAATTCAGTGAGTTTGTCAACAGTACCTGAGTGAAGTATTGTACTGAATACCTTAGCCAGATCTAGGTAGGTGGTATGCACCATTTTCTCTTCATCCATTGCCTTGGTTACCTCCTCAAGTGTCTACCAGGTTAAGTAGGCATGACCTTCCCCTGACAAAACTGGGATGGGTACAGTGTCTGTAGGTTGCCAATGTCTTTTTGATTATTTCCATGATTATTTGTTCGATGGCTTTGCATATTAGACTAGTTAGACTAATAGGTCTGTAGTTTTTTATGGGTTTAGTTGATAATCCACCCTTGTCAAGCAGGATAACTGTTGCCATCCTCCATTCTCTTGGTATGTAGCCTGTTTTGAGGCTGTAGTTGAAAAATGATTCAAGTGGTCCTGATAGGTCATGGTTCAGGCTATTTAGGAGACAGCCCAGGATATTGTTGGGCCCCACTGAGGCTGTGTTTTTGGCCTTAGCAAGTGCCACCATAACCTGCTCCCTGCTTATAGTTGGAGGGTTATGCTAGCAGTGATTTCCCAGGAGGTGGTGGTGGGCAATGGGGGGTGAAGTTTGAACAGAATTTTCAGCCAGTAGGTTTACTGTGTCACACTCCTTAGTGAAGGTGGTACCATTTACTTAAAAGTTCATTACATTGCTATGTGTTACCTTTGAGGTTTTGGACATAGCTGTAGAAGGCCTTGTGGTTGTCTTTAGCCTGAGAGGCTATCTTGCCCTCATAATTAGTCTTGTTGGATTTAATTATTCCTCTTGGCTCCCTGAATACTTTAATTAATGAGCTCTTGTCATTATGAGAGTTGCTTTTCCTGATTTTGGCCACAACTGTTTTTTCTTTTGTTATATATCCCATTAAGATTACGAGTCTACCAGTGTGGTTTGTTTTGGGTTTTTTGGGGGGCTTACTTCTGGTATGTACAACTGTTTCTATGTGGCCAGATGCATGTTTGTACAGTGTTTCTGTGAACAATTCTGCATAGACTGTCGTGAACTCGGGGTTAGGAGGGGCATTGAACTTTGACCGACTGTTGCTGAATAGGATGTAGTTCGCTTTAACATTGCCTTCCACACATTTGGACCAGCTACTGCACAGGAGGGGAAAAGGGTAGTGTGTCAGTCTCTATTTAGAAGAAACTCATATCAAGAGTGGTAAAGCAGCATGATGCACTAGAGCTTCTTCATGTCCAAATAACCACCAAAAAGGTCCCATACTGTATATTTGCTGGCTATAGCTATCACTCAGTATTAAATTCAATACTATTTTCCTAGGTGATCTAAATTGTCCAACTATAGAGTGGAAAAGAGTTGGGCATTTTGCGCCATCCATTGTGTATTTTTGTCACTTGTGAGGTATGACCATAAAGTTGTCCCCTTCATAATCAAACTGAAACTAGGGACCCCTTTCACACAGTGTAACTTTAGAAATTGTTCAGAGACAAACTACCAACACCTAAGTAATACATTGATTCAAATCCCCACCAAATCCAGTTAACTCCACTGATTATGTGGAAAAGTACCCCACCTTATACCAGCATGTAAACAGCTGCATTGATGCAGCTGTATGTTGTGCAAGAAGTGCATGGCAAACTCCAGAAACAAGCATCCATGGTGTAACCTTAACAACAAGCTTTACAATAAAAAGAAAACAGTTATGACCAAAAGTAAAAAGAATAATTCCCATAATGGTAGAGGTCTTGTTACTGAAATAAACAAACAACTCAGGAGCTTAATAAAATCCACCAAAGTCAAATCTGAAACAGAAATAGACATCCAAAGCTAAGACAATCACAAGGCCTTTTTTTAGTTATGCTTATAATCTCTGAAGCACAATGCAGCATTGCTCTGACCTGAATTTTAATAGTTTTACCTACACAGAAACTGAAGATAAAGCAAATCCCAGAAGATTGATGCCACTAAATAATGACATTTATTTGAGATTCAGACTTTATATCCTTCAGAAAATGCACACTAATGCAAAACCTGTCATTGTACTAACGTTCTAAGACCAATATTTAAAATTTGATTCTGATTTTGGGCCTTTGTCCCCTATTATTTTGGCTTTGTCCAAATTTCTTGTGCTAAAGGGTTAAGTGGTATGAGAAAATTTACTGGACAATATATTCTGCTCAGATTTTAACCCTCTCACCCATGAAATATACCTGAGACATTCTCATCCTCTAACTATCACACAAGGCCAAGTCCTAAAGTGCTATGAAAAGCTAAAAATACTGCATCGAATGGGTCCTGAGAATATCCCTGGATGCATCTTAAACAGAATGAAGCATGATTTATCCACCCCCTCCCCCTCCCCCAACAACATTGTTCAAACTTCAGCCTCCATACAGGTTTTGTACCAACCAAATGGAGAACAGCTACAGTCATTCCTCTATACAAGGGAGAATCTTCTAAGGACTTAGGCAGCTACAGGCCCATAACATTGACTAACCTCATGTGCAAAGCCATGGAAAGACATAGGTTCATAGGTTCATAGGTGTGTACTAGGCTAATGGCCCTGGAGCCTTTACAAGCCTAGCCCATAGGATTACCCTGGCATTGTGCATCTCATAGAACTAAACAATGTAAGCATGGAGACCCTCCAAACACCAATCCCATCTTAGTTTAGATTTGTCCAAGGGCAAGTTAAGTTGGACTTTTTTTTGAAAAGATCAACAAAGCATTGGATGAAGGTAAAATGGTACAGACCACATACCTCAACCTGGCCAAAGCTTAGTTGAAAAGCTAAATAAACTGGAAATAAACCTCTATGTCACCCACTGGATTACCAACTGTTTCAGTTATGATAACTACATCAATGGAATAATGTGCCAGACAGACATGGAATTCATGTGTTTTATTTGATATGCTTCTATGTGGATGGCAGTCATTATGGTTGTAAAGAATAGTTGTTTAATTGGTAGAATAAGCTAGACACGAGTAGGACAGAAGTAGTGCAAGTTTGATGAAGGGTATAGAAATGGGATATTGTGGGTTGCTAAGGAAGGGAAGGTAGGTAATATAGGGTTAAGATCAGCAAGAGAGAAAAAAGTGAGAAATAAGAGTCGGTAATATTGTCAAACTGTGTTAAGTTCAGTTACTGGCTAGTAAGTACACTGCCTAGATGTCAGCAAAGAATAAATTTAGAAAACCTAAAAGAAAATCAAGTAGAAAAGGTGAAGAAAAGACACTGTCTGGGAAGAATCCTGCAGCAATTCAATAAAAGCAATTCAAGTTCCACCTTTGGTACAAGACATGTCTTCCAGTAATTTAGAGGAAAAATAAATGTACTCAGAGATTATTAAAATAAATAAAACATCAGAGTATATAAATTCAAATAATAAAAGGCTGGAAAAATAGAAGAGGTTTACCTATTCAGATGAACTGATAAAACCAAAAATCAGAAGTTCAAATGAAGAAAAGGCTGGCTGAGGATGAGACTTTTCAAAAAGGTCTGTTTCAAAAATGGTAGAGTTAGAAGACAGAGCACACAGATAAAACATGAGACTTTTTGCTATACTAGAGGAGCTGAAGAGAACAGTCTATATTAATTTCATGAAAGCACAAATAAGCAGCTGCACTGGTATTCCAAATGAGGATCTGTTAATTGAAAGGGCACATCAAGTATATAATCCAAACCTGCCATGAGAAAACCACCAAGACCTGTGTTAGTAAAGAAGCAATCATGCCAGCAGAAATTATTGATCCCAGCAAAACTGTGGAAGAAAGGAAACGTATTACAAACTGGAGACAGCAGAATGTTTGTGAAAAATGATTATTTACTGTACACTGGGGGCAGAAGAGAAGCAAATTTATCCCAGCAATTAGGAAATGTCAAGACTCAAGTAAAGGATTCAAGCTACTGTATCCAGCTATCTTCAGAATATATTTTCTTGAAGAACAGGCTAAGGAAATAAAAAAGTTCATCCTACAAAAAAGGAGTCTGCAAACATAAGGGACACTGCTTATCATTCTTCTGGCAATAAGGCTCATAGAGAGACTTTGCCAGTGAATCCTGTTCCAGTGTTCCAAAGGAAATGTTTGAGAGAGAGAAAAAAACATAGTAATTGACTAGAAGACTCAGGAGTACCTTGGACTTGAACCAGAGTCTGGTGTTGTGAGATATAGATGAACAGGAATAAGACCAGCAACACTAACATTTGTGACTAAATATAAAGCATCAGTAACATTTTGAAATACAGCTTTATAAGAAAAAGTGGCAACAAGACTGCATTTTTGTTGTCTTTGTTAAACCTGTGGGTGAACTATAAGGTATATGCACCACTTTATGTCATTTATGATTTGAAGGGCACTAAAAATAACTACAAGTAAAATATTTTTGTTTTTATTAGTATTTGTAGAAAACATTTCATGATATAGGCTACACATTACATGTAGGACAGCAGTTTTGTATAGTGTGCAGTCAGAGATATTTTAAATGTGGAGTGACTTTTCAGTGACTGTTGTATGTGTTAAAGATATTAAAGTAAGCAAGTACTTTTTAGCTATCATAAATGTAGGCTTTACAGTATAACTAGAGAGGAAGAGCTGGACAAAAAAAGCAAGTTTGATGCTAATATGGTGTGATCTTAGGCTGCTGGGGTTGGGGTGGGTGTAAAACTGCACTGATTATATTATATACAGAATTAACATATTTTATTTTATTAATAGAAGGGCACATGTCTAAATTAATGCCATTGCCTTAAGTAATAAAGACATTTTTTGTAAGAAAGTCAGCTTAAAAATAAGATGAAATTATGAAAGCCATGAAAAATGCTAAGGTTCTTACAACAGGAAAGATATTATCTTGTCTTTTTCCATTAGCAAATGTTCAAGTGGAGTCAAGAAGTCTACAACTGTAGGCAGTTGAACATGTTGTTCTGAGTAAAATTTACAAAGTTTCATTGCTGACTACTTTTATATGGAGATGAGCTGTCTGCAGGTGCAAGCAAATAATATTAAGTCATAAGCAATCTTTGCTGAGGGAAATGCAAAATTTAAAGGTACAAGGGCAAGCAGTTCAGTGAATAGTAAAGTTTGAAATTATGGGAAGTGAATAAGAGATGGTAGCCTCCCTAGCAGCCTTAATACTTTAATGCATGTTATAGAACAATGTACAATTTAATTGTATTTAAAGACACCCAGTGCACTTTTTCTTATGGCTAAAAGTTATTGTTTGCTGAAAGCATGAAAGTTTGTTTTCACATCTGGGAGGGGAATACGGATAAGAAAAGAACAACGGTCATCACTAGGTAAGTGGAAAATAGTCTTAGCATGAACCTAAGCATGGGTAAACTTAATTTTATGTAAGGTAATGCTTGTGGGTGCAGTTGGGTGAAATTGTTCTCATCTGGAGGGTTAAACTTCATTTCTTGAAGATGTTCATAGTTTTGTGTGTTTGTTTTAAGTTAATAGGGGATTGGGGTGTTCTGAAATTGTATTTAGTTTTTTTTTTTTTTGTGTTTGAGGGTTTTCATTAAAACAAAACATCTTGAAAAATGTGACATATGTTCAAATGAAGATGAGAAGGGAATAACTGTATAAAAGATCAGCCTGCCAAACATTAGCGTGCACATGCAACACAAAAGTTGGAAATACACATTCACAAAGCTGGCATGTATAATAAATGGGAGCATTAGCTTTTTATCATAATGGATACACCATCCATATTATCTTGGAACATTAATGACCTTACAGGAGGCACATTTGGAAACAACTAAGCATGTGAATTTGACAAAAAATATTTCAGGATGGATATTCAGCAGAATATCAAGGACAAAAGAAAAGGGGAGTAATTATACTGATCACTAGAGATACTCCAATAGTTACAAAGGAGGAAAAATACGGTAATGGTAGATTTGTTATACTAAGTAGCTATTGGCAAGGGAGGAGAATTACATTGGCATGTATTTATATTCTACCAAAAACTGCTGTTATGGAGTTTAAGAAAAATTTGGATGAAATAATTAGCTTCCAGCAGAGAATATTAATGGTGAAGAATGAAACTTGATTTGAAATAGTGAGGATATATCAGGTGGATGGACTTTGGAGGTAAAATATAACAAATGAAGGTAGATTTTTGAATAAATTTATAAAATGTTTGGCATGGAATAAAAGAATTCAGTATCAGGAACTCGGACAGAATTTACATATTATTCCTCAAGGTACAATAACTGGGCTAGACCACATATAAATTATATTTCAGCAGAACATGTACATTTAATTGAAAGCTTCAGCACACATCCAATGACTATTTCAGGTCATACAAAGATAAAAACTAAGATATAAATTTCAGGGTAATGAAGTAAAAATGAGAGACTGGTACTTTCTCACCTACCTGTTAAAGAGAGTGGAATTTAAGGAATGGGTAGTGGAAATTATACAGTAGTTATTTGAGGAAGATAGAATATCTTCAGAAGTCATAGCAAGTGAATGGTATAAAATGAAAATGGAGTTTAAAAATAAGATAGAAATAAAAGAGAAAGAGATATGGTTAAAGAGTAATATAAATTACTTAGGGGGCTGACAAAGATTAAAGTATTGCATAATAAGGGGACTGTCAAAGAAGAAGAAGAATTGCAAATCCAGAGTGCTGAAGAGAAAATAAGGGAATATCTATCTATATATATATATATATATATATATATATATATATATATATATATATATATATGTATACACACACACACACACACACACACACACACACACACACAGATGAGGCACATTTTTATCAACCATAAGAGAAGAACAATAATTAATAATAAGTTGAAGCAATTTATCTGAGAGGGGAAGACAGTAAGTGTCAAGTGGGATATGTTGATCCCTCCAATACAACAAGGTGGTTTAGGATTACTTGACTTGAAGGGATATTTTAGAGCTATACAGTTATAAGTAGTACAAGTAAAGTGTTATAATTTAAGATGGAAAGGGATGATGATAAAGCTGGGGGGAAGGTCAAGAAATAAAGACAAGAGTGGAAATCTAGATGCAGATCCTTATGGAAAATAATAGCAATCATACAGAATATTATGTTCATAAAGTAGCAGACACTATTCTAAGAACTAAGCCAACATGAGAATGGAGAAAAGAGATTTTGCCAGCGTGGATGACTGCAAGTAGGAGATGCAGAGAATAGGCAAGAGGGGCCAGAATTTATTGGAGAAAACCAGCAAAGGAACCAAGGTATTGTGAGCAAATAACTAAGGTAAAGGTAACAGAGTTGGATGAGGCCAAGAAGATGTTTGAACTGCAGGCTAAAGACTACCTTTCTTAACAAGGATTGCTACCAGAGTATAGGCAAAGAGAAAGAGATAGGGAAACCTTAAGTAAAAGACATGTTCTAGTAGAGTTTTTACTTGAATATAGAACATACATTGATATTGTTCTTCTTTCGGCTTTTCCTGGTTAGGGGTTGCCACAGCAGAACTCCGGTCCGCTAATGATTGGCAGCAGATTTTTACAGTGTCGAGGTGCCAGCCCGACGCCCAACCTTCAAGAAAGGCACGCCCATTCAAGCATGTCTTTTGAATGCCACTTGACCGTGGGGAGGACATGCAGACTCCACACAGAAGGTGCTCCAGCCAAGAATCAAACGGGAGAACCTCTTGCTGTGAGGCGACAACGCTACCACTGAGAACATACATTGCTGTTAAAAAAGGATAATTAGTAGGGCAAAAATATTGCATGAAAACTATAAGAATCAGTCAGAGGAGGTTAGAAAAGATTGGGAAGAGAGCCTGGAAAAGTATTTTACAGGAGAATAATTGGAGGACATATGTATGGCACCCAAGTATGCAACAAGTCCAGAAGGTTTATGATCTTTACTCAGAAGTGTTTGGATATTTTTTATACTCCAAGCAGACTTCAATTAAATTTTGCTCAGGTAGATAGCAAATGTTGGAGGTGTGATTGGGAAGAAACAAGTAACTGGGAAGATTTTTTTGAGAGTGTAATAAGTTGGTAAATTTTAAAGATTCCTTAGAGTACTCTGTCAGAAATATTGGGTGAACAAATGGCTGTAACTAAGTATATGATTTTTTGAGCTGGGACACAAATCTGAATTACCTAGACAGTGTAAGGCCTTATTAAGTTTAACTCTGCTGGCTGCCAAAAAGTAATTACTAGATAATGGAAATCGTAGTTTAAACTAACTTCATGTGACGGTTTGAATATTATAAAAGAGATAAAAGAACTGGAAAGAGATGTTTAGAAAAAAAGGAGCATATTACATAGAAATAAATGGAAATTGTAGGAACAATACATTCAGAATAATGCTCAGGAGTGAGGCTTAATAGAAGGCAGGAATTCAGCAATTTATGTAACGCTGGACTGATAACATTTACAAAGAACGAAAAGATATCTGATGTATTATGTATTTAAATGGGAAAATCTTAATATGGTTTATTTTCTTTTTGTTATTGTATGTTTGCCTATTTCTTATGTGATAATTTATTAAAGGTTTTGAAAAAAAGATGAGCAAGAGAGAAGTATAGATGTGTGCAGATGGAATAATTTTAGCAGGTAGGGAGAGAAGAAAAAGGAGGAGGAAGAGTGGTAAAGGATGTAGTGTTAGTGAAAAGCAGACAGGGTAAATGGGAAATAGCTTGAGCAGGTGTGGTCATGCAATAATGTATGATTGGTTGTAAGGGTGCACTGGGAGGAGCAATAAGAGTATAAGTGTAGTTGTAGTGGGTTTGTTGGGAAACGGGGGTGGGGTAGGGGAGCAAAGTTAGCTCAAGCACAGAGGGTTCCACCCGCAGGAAGAATTGTTGTGTTAGAAAAATTATTTATGGCATATACTTTGAGTAAGTCAGTACATTGACAAATGTAGCACAGCTGAGTATCTGCTACTTATGGGACGGATCACTGTAGGTTGTGCTTGATAGTAGTTCCTTGTGGTATCAATTATGTTGTGTCTGATTCTTTTTAAAGTAAAGTTACTAGTAATTTTAAATCTGTCTTTATTTATTCATTTTTTAAAGTGAAGGAGAGACTAGCAGTGTTAATATACTGGGGAGTAAATTAAATTAAGTTGCTATGGGGGATTTGCAATCATTTTAGGTGGGAAGGAGGTTACTGGGAAAAGTATCCCAGCAGAAAGAATACTAGTTTATTTAGGAATACTGAATTAGTAATGTCAGTGGTTGGCTATTGGTGACTACATCCCATTTCAGAGTACATACTTCTCTCACATTGAATGCAGATGTAAAATCATTACTAAGATATAGTGGTACACACATTGTCTAAACAATTAGGTATTAAAGTTGACATATACAGTTAGATCATGTACAATGACCTTGATTTGCATCTGTCAGAATGTCCCAGTGGTGCAAATGTTTCATTAGCTGACTGGTTCCACTGGTGGAAAGGCAAGCATGCTGAGATGGACAAACAAGGTGGCTGGTGATCAAGATTTTATACTGGTCAGTGTATAGAAAGAGAGAGGAAGGTGAAAAGATTATGTTAATAGAAATGGTACAATGGTTAGCTACCATGGGATACAATAGGACTTCAATAGCTACTGTTTTTAGATCCTGGTCCTCTCTACAAACCCTATAATAGATATACAGCAGGAAACAAATCTTCAGGGAGAAGTAGAATGGATGAGGCGAGATTTTACAATGAGAAAATATCACAGAACAGATAGCATAATAAGCAAGCCACAGTAAAAACACAGAATGGATTGTAAAATTAACTAACTCGAGTAATCATAGTACAAAATAACTGCAATTATGTCTTTATATAAAAAAGTCATATGATTATTTCTGTATGGAACTTTATGAGTTCAGAAAACATTATCTTTACCATATAAATCTGTGATTAAAGGGATTTTGAGGCTCAATATTAGAGATGCACTTGCCAGTAGTTTTGGTAATTCTGTCTTGCAATCACAAGCTAAGGTTCATAGCTTCATAGCTAGGTACTAGGCTATAGGCCCAAGGGCCTACGTAAGTCTAGCCAACAAGGTTCCCTGGCTTTTGCCACCCAAGAAAGTTATTTTCCTGTGCCCCTGCCCAGCAAAGCCACAGAAGTGATCCCGGGATGAATTTCCTATTTCCCATTCACTCATCAAAATTTTTCTTGAAGAGTGCTAATGAGGAACTCTGCTTGACATAGATGTGTAGCTTGTTCCAGAGTATAGGAAGTCTCTGGGACAGGAATCTATCCCTCCAGCATGTTCTGTTTATTGTGGTGACAAGGTTTAGGTCCCTAGAGCTTGTAGCTCGGAGGGATTGGGATTTCTTTAGGTGTAGCATGTCCAACAGCTCTGGGTTTGACATAGCTTTGTATGTTAGGCAGAGATCACCTTGGAGTAGGCGATATGCTACGGAGTAAAGCTAGAGTTTTTTGAGATGGTCAATGTAGGGCATTTGAGTTCAGTAATCCTCTTTGTGAGGTACTTCTGCAGCCTTTCCAGCTGTTGCAGATGTCTTGTGAGGTACATTCTAAAAGGGGCATTGTGCTCTATAATGGGTCTAATGAGAGCTGAGTAGAGGGGAACAATTACCTCTTTTCTCCTGGATGAGAACCCTTTTGTGATGATGTGTGCCACGTAGAAGGATTTTCTGACTACTGTGGCGATGTGATTATCAAAGGAGAGACTATTATCTACCTGAGTCCCAAGGTCTCTTATCACACATTTGGTGTTAAGTAGACTGCCACCTATGTGGTAGTTCATGGGTACAGAGTTTTTACCAAAGGGGATGACAATGAACTTTTTAGCATTGAGCTTGAGGCCATGGCTCTGACACCAGGCATCTGTCTCAGTGAGGCCCTTCTGTAGGATGTTCACATCATTTGGGGACTCTATGGCACCTAATTTGCAGTCATCTGCAAACTTCATTAGCCAGAGATCTTCAGTGTTAGCCTGTACTTCAGAGAAGTAGATACCAAACAGGAGAGGACCCAAGACTGAACCTTGTGGTACTCCACTTGTCACTGGTTTGAAGTCAAATTTGGAGTCTGCAACTTTTACAGTGTGGGTTTTGCCAGTGAGCCAGTTGGCAACCCATCTTGTGATGTAGGTATTTATACACAGTTTAGTGAGTTTATCTGTAATTCCAGAATGGGGGATGGTATCAAAAGCCTTGGTAAGGTCTCGATAGGCTGTGTGAACCACCTTATCCTGTTTCAAAGCAGTTGATCAGGTTCAGGAGGCATGATCTCCCTTTCACAAACCCGAACTGGGTGGGGTCCAGAGTTTGGAGGTTACCAATGTCTTTGTTTATGAGTTTCATGATGATATGTTCCATGGCCTTGCAGACCAGGCTTGTCAGGCTAATAGAGGAATAGTTCCTGGGGTCTGTGGTGGCTCCCCCTTTGTTGAGTGGGATAACTGTTGCTGTGCACCATTGAGTGGGCACAAAGCCTGATGTGAGGCTATGATTGAACATGGTGCTTAGGTGGGGAGCCAGTTCATTCTGAAGTTCATGTAAAACGCAGCCTGAGATGTTGTCTGGTCCCATGGATGCTGTGTTCTTGACTTTAGAGACTGCAAGTTTTACCTGCGTAGCTGTGATTACAGGGACTCCGCATTCTTCCAGTATAGATATGGGCCCTTTAGGGAGTGAGAGGGGGGTAAAGTTAGCACTGATCCTATCGGCCATGATGTTGGCAATATCAGTTGGTTCTGTAATTTTCATGCCATTGTGCTGTAACTCAGAGCAGATCTGGGTGCTGCCATTGAGATTCTTGACATAGCTATAAAATGCTTTGTGGTTGTCCTTAGAATCAGTGGCAATCTTGTTTTTGCAGCTAGCTTTGGAGGATTTTATGAGGGATCTCAGCTTCTTACTGAGGCTGACCAGGGAGCTCCTCCACTCATGGGATTTTACTCTCTTTTGCAACAGTTTCTTCCTTCTGTTGTAGAGTTTGTTTATAGCAGGGGACCACCAGATTGGCTGCCTTTTTTGCAGGATAGTGTCTTGGTTCTGTTGGGGATAGCACGATCCATGCACTTGTGTATGTGCTTATAGAATGCATTTGTGTAGGATTCAGCAGTCATAACTGTATTGTCCATCTGTATGGGTGTCGTGAAGTTCGCCACTTCTGTCTTGAGAAGCATGAAGTTGGCCTTGGAGAAATTTTTTACAGTGGTTTCCTTAATGGGAGCTGGGGGCGAGATGTGGATATCTATAGTGATTAGCTTATGATTTGATCTGACCATTGAGGAGTTGACTTCAGGTGTGGAACACTGGTCACTCATGTTGGTAATGACTAGGTCTAGGATATTGTTGCCTCTGGTGGGGGTGTGGACAAGTTGATCCAGGGCATTGGAGTTTATGAATTCTAGAAAGCGTTGAACAAAGGAGTTGGTACATGAGTAGTTTTCCCAGTTAATGGTGGAGTAGTTGAAGTTGCCCATTATTAGGGTGTTTGATTGAACCCTAATATTTTCCAGTATATCAAGAAAAGAGGAGTGGGAATCCTGGGGCATGTTGGGGGATCTGTAGCAAACTACAGTTTGGATTGCAGTTTTGCCCAGAGTTAGTTGCACTTGGATAAGGTCAGATGCATTATGTTGGGCAACTAGCCTGGAGGTGTGGATATCCTTAATGAATATGGACACACCTCTGCCTTTGGTGTTCCAGTCCCAGTTAGATGGCCGAAAGGTGTGGTATGAGTTATAGCCTGGTAATTCAGGTGTGCTCCCTGGAGCCTTGAAGTAGGTCTCAGTCACTGCACAGATATCAATGTTCTCCATTTTAAGGAGTGCCTCGAGTGAGTGCATTTTGAGGTTTAGACTTATAGCATTGAGTAGCATTACCCTCAGTTTTTGCTTGCCTTGTGAATTAGTATGACAACAGTTGACCTCTAGCTAGCAGGTGAGTATCAGGAAGCCAAAGGCTGTTTCAAATACATTATTTATTTTTTTAAGTATTAAAATGTTTATAAAGCATTGTACAAGATAAAAATATAAAAAGACCATCTACTGGCATATTAAAACAATTAATATTGTTAAAAACAAATGTAATTAAATACATTGCTATAGTTTTCTTTTGTTTGTTTTTGAAAAAAACTCTGTATTTTAATACATTAAAGTTTCCCCACAGTGGAGTTTAAATAGACTCTTCTGAAAATATGATTGTGCTGGAACCTCCTGATAGAGGCCTCTTGAGTCTCATGACTGAATCAGGGGAGGTATGAAGCAGGGCAGGCAAGAGTACAACACGCCTGAGTTTTCTAATCAGGTCCTTAAAACAAACAGTACTACCTTCATCTTATTACCTAAAGAACCAAGGCAGGACATAGAACACTAGAAGTTCTTTTAATAAGCATGATCTAGATTATATACGGTCCACTAAATCAAAAGGAGAATCTTATATTTGGACTTGGCAACAGTTGGTAGCCAGCACAGGTCCTAAAGAAGAGTGATATGACAGCAGTTGTAACTGCATATGCATAAGATCATAGTGGAATCGTGTACTCACCGTGGCCTCACTATATCCCCATTAGATAGCCTGCGGTAATGGGCATTGTAATAGTTAGATGAAAAGATGATATTCCATGGATCATGTTGAGAGACTAGATGATAGACTAAGTACCTGCTCTGTGCAATATATCTAAACAGAAGCTGACACTTGGTCTTTAAGTGTCAGCCTGTCATCAAGAATCATGCCAATATTATAAACTTGAGAATCAAATTTCATATTTTCACCTGAATAAACTAAAGAGGCAAGGAGATGAAGATGAGCTGGGCATATAATGGCACACACTGAGACCTTCTCAGTCATTTATGGATTACGTTTCAGCCAACTTTCCAGGGGCAGCTTACGGAACTTGGCTGCAACCCTTCCATTCTTTAAATATATACATATGTATATATATATATATATATATATATATATATATATTAGTTTAAATTAAAAAATGTAGTAGTTTTTGCCAGCTAGTTGTCATGTGAAAAACAACTAGACTTAAACAGGTTGCACCTCATATTGTGCACGTTTGCAGTTGTGAGTATTGTTAAAAATGACTACACTTTTTTTTAAATGGCTAGGCCTTAATGCTTCCTCCCAGTTTAATTTTTCAAAGTCTTCTGAGTTTCTCAAACTATGATGGGAATGGACCCCATTCCTACTTCAGGGTATAATTAAAGTTCATGAGATTAGTATTGTTTCAGTATTTGATGTTAGCCAAAAGTGTTCTTTGTGGTGCCCGCAGTGTGCCTAGAACTGACTCATTCTGCAGTGCATACAAAGTTACATGTATTTGTAGCATATCCAAGTATGACTGTAGATTCTTTTTTATTAGACTCCCCTCCTACTACTATTGGAACTGTCTGGGTATCTTTCTTTCACATTGCTGTCATTTCTGCCTGCAAATTCTGATATTTTATGACTTTATATCTCTCTGTACATAAAATACTGTAATCGCTATCTGTAGCAATTTCAATGATCAATTCTACTTTTGGCTTTTTTCATGGACTTCTATATCTGGTTTTCCCACATCTATTTTTTGAACTGTTGGTAATGGGTGATGCCATGGGATGTACACTTTATCATTCTCTATAATGCTTTGTGGTTCATGTTTCCAATGCTTCTCAGCTACTTCTATATTGTAGTGTTTTCACAATCGCCATTTCAACGATCTTGACACATTATTCTGCCTTTCAGTGTACAGCTCCTCTGCTATGAGTAGATATCACACCCAGCAAGAAGATGTGTGACTGTTTCCAATTCATTTTTACAGAACTTACGATTGTGATTGTTTCTCCCACAGGTTCACTGAACTTTGTAAACCAGCATGTATATAGTCCACTATACTGGTCTGCCATTACTAACCTTTTATGTTTTGGTTTCAACTCACATCTCCTTAGCCATTCCTGCATCAAATCCTGTTCAACATGAGGTTGTTCCAGGAGATCTCTATACCTGTCACAATATTAATGGATTTTCCACATTTCCTTCATTCTCATCTGAATCTTGTCCTTATATTATTTCCTATTTTTTTTTTTACTCATTCAGTTGCTGTCTGATTTTTGTCTTCTTCTGGTTTAATTTCCTTTCCTGCTTGACTCAGGAATGCTAAGCAGACAGGTCATCTTAGACTTCCAGTATTCATGTTTTAAAACTATGTTTGGATCTGAGGAGGTCATTCCATATGTATGTAGTCCCATAATTGCAGATTTATACATGTAATCAGTTTTGAGGAGGCCTATACCTCCTTCAAAATGAGGTATATATAATCTTGACATATTCTGATTTTTATATATCATTTGATAAGCATGAAGCGTTTTTCTTGTTTTCCTGCCCATCTGATATAATACCTTTTGGGGCCAGTCAATTACACAAAAATTGTAAGTTAAAATAGGAAGAACAAATTGGTTTATAGCTTGGACTTTATTCCTAGATGTCAAGGCTGTTTTCAATATTAGCTTTAGTGTTCTGAATTACTCCTTATTGATTTTTACTTGCATTTGTTCATGTTTTATTGCTGTCCTTCATCATTTCCCAAATATTTATACAATTCCTCCTGCTCAAGTTCCTTTATAATGACAATTATGTTCCAGATTAATATTTTCTTGATACTACAACTTTCTTGCTTTAAAGGTTCCTTTTGTACATTTATCACAAACAAATTATATTCATATATCATCTGAGGAAGATTTTTACCACTTTCAGTTGTGCTTTCATCTACTCATCTGAAAAACTATACAGTTTGAAGTCATCTACAAAGTAGAGTTTTAAATCAAATTTGTTTTTTTTTTTTAGGATCCAAATTGTAATCATGTAATCATGTCCTAATATGTTAAGTAAACAGCTTAGTTAATTAAGGGCAAGACAAAACAATAGCAGTGACAAAAACTCACCCTGTAATATCCCCCTTTGGATTTTTATCCTTGGGATAATAATTTGCCCTTTGTCATAGCTTAACTGCAAAGTAATTTGCCACTGTTTCATCGTCACTGTGATGTAATTGATCAATGTGGAATTCCTGTTATAAGCACCCCTTTATCCATTAATGTTGGATGGTGTCAAATGCTTTTTTTTGTAATCTAACCATGCCATATTTAAATTCTTCCCCTTTTTACAATTCTCTATTAATGACTTTATTTGTTCCGTATGACTTTCTTTTGTTACCATTTGGTTCTATTGTCATTAATTTTTCTTTGTCTAAATTATTCTAAACTCGGTCTGTATCAGTTCCAGTATATAGTTTGTCCATTGTCTGAAGGCAAGTTATTGGTCTGTAACTTTTTGGATGCCTTACAGGTTTACTCTTAAGAAGGAGTATTGTTTTTCCTGTTAACTAGGTTGGTGTCTGTTTGGGATGTATATATAAGTAATTATTACTCAGGGCTAAATATTTGTGTAAAGATGGAATAGTATGTTTAACCAGAAGTTTGGTATTGTATCTGGGCCTAGAGTTTTCCAGTTAGGAGCTTTTCTTAATCTTGTTTCAGTTTCTCTGGTCATTACTTCATCCCATTTCATTTCCTGTCCATTTGAACTCCTTTCAGTTTCTTTTAATTTTTATATTCATTCAGCATCTTTGTTATGTTCCACAGGATCTTCATAAATATGTTTCCAAAATGTCTCTACTTCTTTTGTTATGGAGGTGTTTCTATGCCTTTTGTTTTGACTCCCATTTCTCTATAAGTCTTGTTTTGGTTATCAATGAATTGCTTATTTTGTATTTTTCCTTCATATTTATTGCATATCTTTTAAGTTTTTCTGCCTATGCTGACAGTAGTATATCTAGGATGAGGCGATAGGGGTAACTGCCCTGGGCACAAAGTGTTATGAGGATACAATCAGATGATCTTTATCTTTAATGTAATACTGGCTTTTAAAAGCTGGTATTGCATTTGTGGTCAAACCTGAGTGCTGTATAGCTCTGTGTGTGGTCTAAACTGTAGAAACTGCTTGCTAAATTGTATCAAGCAGTTTGCTAAAGTTTAAAAGTAAAAAAAAAATGTTTTTTAAACTAAAACTTGAGTGGTGTAGCACTCTATGCAGGCAGGGTATAAACTGTAGCAACTGTTTGCTACAGTTTATTAGAAGAAAAAAAAATTATGTAAAACATGAGCACTTAGTGCTCTGTGCAGTCAGGATATAAACTATAACAACTGGTTGCTACATTTATAACAAGCAGTTTGCTACCACTTATAAGAAGAACAAATTATTATTCTTTTTTTAATGAAATGGAGAAGGGTTAAGAGCAGTGTACAGAAATGGGACCTAAATGGCTAAGTGGGGAGGGGGGTGTTTCTGCTTCTTGCCAGCAGATTGGTGTGCCAGGAGAAGGAACATTATTTTTTTTGCTCTTTCATGGAAGAGCTGTGGCTGTGGATCTGTACTAAGCCAGTCACTACATCAATACAGTTAAGTGTTTTTTTTTTGAAGATCTGAGGGGTGCACTGGTTCATGGAATCGGCCCATGTTGCTGGTTGAGCCAGCTATGCTTCTTTGTGTTGATGTCTTTAGTTTATTATTTGCAGTAGTGTATGATACAACCTGGTCTGTTCTGATTCTTTGTGTTACTTTTAACACATCTACCTTTCTAAATATTTTTGTTGATCTGTTCCCTCTTCTATATTCTTCTGGCAGTGACACTTCTTGTCTTAATTGCTTTATAGTTTTCCCTATTTGATAATTCCACGATGGCATTTTATTTCTTCCCTTCTTTTCCATTATTGCTCTATGTTTTTATGGTAATACTTCGTCTGTTAGTCATTTAGCTGCACAATGATATATCCTATTTACTTCTGTTATACCACATGAATTTCTGTTAATAGTCTTGATTATTGTGTTCATCTGTTTTATCAGACTTCTAGCATTTTGGGTCTTATTTACTTTCTGTAATCTGCTTTATTCACTTTTAATGTATCTGCCCATCTCTATTAAATCAAGCAACTCTTCCCTTAGATCATTTTCTTCTAAACTGAAAGCACATGCTTTGCTCTGTTTCCTGCAGGCATTCTACAGGAAGTACCAGATCATCTCTGTGTGACATATCCTCTTCAGCTGCATGCTGCTTCATCTGCTGCTCCTTCATATGGGAACTCATTGGCCCATCACTCCATAGCATTGCCTGTCTCGAAGTTGCTACTGCTTCCTGCTCCTTCCCTTGCTGTACAAATCCAACTGAACTTTTGCACCAGTTTCCTACTGAAGGCTCCAGTACATCATCATGTAGCAAGTCATCAGCTGCCTCTCACACCACCTGCTTCCCCTTAATTTGGGGACTTGTTCCATCATGCTGTGACATTACATGTGTTGGCTTTTCTACACTAAATCCTTCACTTATCAGGTAATCCATAGCTTCTGTTTCTGTTTCCTACACTAAATCCTTCACTTCTCCAGTAATCCATAACTTCAGTTTACTTTTTACCTTACTAATCATCTGTTCTACATTCCCTCTTTGTTGTCTTATTTTTTATTGTGAAATTTTCCATATCTGGGTGGATTTGTCTATATTTCTCTTTAAATATCTTTTTAGCTGTTTTGTTTGTACTGATTGGTTCGACTTTCTCCTTTGACTACATACTGCACCATATCAGATATCTTCTTCTTTCCCATGTCTGTGTTTCTTTTTTACACCTTTCAGAAATCTCTGGATTTTGTTCTTTATATTTTCACACTTCCTCTGTTACTTCTTTTTCCAGGCAACCCCAAAGTTTCTTCATCTGTGCAATGTTTTTCATGCATCTGTTGTATTCATGAACATAAATTTGCATTTGAAACCTGACAGTTTTTACTGTGCAAGTATTTTTCTCTTCTCTAATTTCTTTATCGTGCAAGTAATTTTCTCTTCCCTAATTTCTCTCTCAGTCTTTCTTCTGTCTGGAATTTCTGGGCTTCTTACATAATAGTAACAAAACATAATTCTTCCTTATCCTCAATAGTCTACTCTGTTTCTATTTTATAGCACTTTTTTGGTGTTTCTTGTGGACTACTACTTCCTTCTACAAGAGGGAGGCATCCACCCCCTGACCCTGGCCTATCTCCATTGCAGGAATATTTCCATGCCTTGAGGATTCTACACTGCAGGTTTTCCAGTCTTGGCACCAGTGCACACACCAGGATTGAGCATGTTTTTACCCTGGACCTGTGCACCCAGCTGTCTTTTTTTATTTTTTTAAATTCCTGTCTACATGATATATGCTATATAAGATGCAGTCTACATATCAGTGTTGTCTTGGTGAGATTTTGTGAAAACAGGGTCCACCACGTGAAGGTACTCACCAAGACATGAGGATGAATTCCGTGCCAGCAATGTTACTTTTCTTTTCTTGCTGATTTCATCATCTCTGCATTCAAATCCAATTATGAATAAGGGATTATGTCTTAAGACACTTCCTTTTTTCCTTTTTAGCATTTTAGCAGTATTTTTGTTGGAGCCGACTTTGGCAGTCATAGGAAGCAGTAATTTTAAAAGTATGGTTGGTCGTGGCATTGTCAGATGACTCCTGCCTGATGCCACATATTTGAAGAGAAGTAAAGGTTGGGAAGCTGAGAATACACTGTGTTGGGATGCTGACAACACAGTCAGTGTGTTACTGTTGTGTTTCTGAGCATAGGTAAGAATTCTGATTTTTTTTTTGTAATTTTAATCATTTGCATACTGTCATGGTGCATGCATCATACAACTATGCTTTCAAAAATCTAAGCACAGTGAAACTCCCGCTTTTGGAGTGGGTGAATTTTTTCTTACTTTCTAAGGAGGAGTTTACAATATTTACTGCTTGGTACATTTTACTGAATTCAAACAGCTCTGGTATCAGACTATAGCTTTTTGGATACAGTTCTGCTTAAAGACTGAAGTTGAAAGTCTGAAATCCAAGGTATGGGATTCACCCCAAGGTGGTGACAGGTGGATATGGTCACAGCATGTTCCCTCAGAACACCTTCTACCACTTGCCTCACTTGGAATTCATTATCCCTGGCTTCACAGTGTGTATAATAATACCAAATAGAAGTGGCTTCAGAACAGGACCTTGAAGAATACAGAAGACTTGTTGCTCTGGCTAGGAGAAATAATTATTTATTTTGACATGGTAAGGGAAACTGTATTGGTCGTTATTCATCTATTCATAAAAGGTATGAAAGAGACTATACTGGGACAGCTATGACCAAAATTATGATGCTGGATTCAGTCATAAGCTTTTAATCAATCAGTTAACAAAACACAAGTTAGTTTACTGTAATCTGTGATTCTGCTGAATGCTCACTGTCATTGAAATTGTGGCAGCTGAGGTACTGTGATTCTGCTGGATGCTTGCTGTCACTGAAAGCATGGCAGCTGAGGTACTGTAATTCTGCTAGATGCTCACTGACATTGAAAGCATGGCACCTGAGGTACTGTGATTCTGCTGGATGCTCACTGTCATTGAAAGCGTGGCAGTTGAGGTACTGTGATTCTGCTGGATGCTCACTGTCATTGAAAGCGTGGCAGTTGAGATACTGTGATTCTGCTGGATGCTCACTGTCACTGAAAGTGTGACAGCTGAGGTACTGTGATTCTGCTGGATGCTCACTGTCATTGAAAGCGTAGCAGCTGAGGTACTGTGATTCTGCTGGATGCTCACTGTCATTGAAAGTGTGGCAGCTGAGGTATTGTAATTCTGCTAGATGCTCACTGTCATTGAAAGCATGGCACCTGAGGTTCTGTGATTCTGCTGAATGCTCACTGTATTGAAAGTGTGGCAGTTGAGATACTGTGATTCTTCAAAATGCTATAGTGTTGCTTAGGAGGTCATAAAAGTTTAGGTATTAAGAAAGTTGTGAAAATTGCCCACAATATTTCTGAAATTGGAAAGATAAAGGAAGCTGGCCAACATGGAGAAAGGTACTGAGGGGACCATTGTTTTTGAAAGGGGATTACTGCAGAAGATGACTGCAAAAATGATAAGAAACAAGAGCACTGTGGTAAGTGAATGATATACTGCAAAGGCACACTTCAGAAGGCATCACAGACCATAAGCAATTTGGAATAGAGTCCATCAGTCTCAGAAGCAACCTAATTCAGCAGCTTCCATGGCTTCTTGATGACTATCTAAATTGTTAGCAGAGAATGAAGGAGTCAAGTTCTTTAGCTAAACATCAAAAAGATATAACCTCATAGTGCGGATTATGGATAATCATTTAAAAACTTAGCAAATGATGCAGGTTATTCATATATGACTCAAAGTCTTTGTTCAAGCAGAAAAGTTTAAGCATACTATCTCCCTGTATATATGTGGATGAATATAGGTACAGCATCCTGGCAAAAATACTACCACATTTACAGTCACCTTGTTATATCACTGGTCCATATAAATGTGCACATGGTGTGCTTTGAAAATACTTCTGGGGCGGAGGAAGCTGGAACTGACAAAGTCCAGTCCTTGTCATCAAAGTCCTGATGTAACAGCTTGCAAAACACACACAGTCATGAAGAAATTGAAACCTGAGGTATCAGGAACCAGAAAACCACCATGTTAGATGATTCAGACAGCCATATTAATGACATCAACTGAGGTTATGCAAGCTTTGCCCACCAAAAGTGCACTATGTTGGAAGGCTATGCATAAGAGGAAGAAACATTGCCAGACATTAAAGAAACAGCACTGCTGCGTAGATGTGATACCTGAAGTGAAGTGGATTAGGTATGATTAGGACACTGAGCAGAGAAGGGGAAATTTCTGCAATGCTAACAACACAGAAAAACATGAAAGATCTCCAAACTCCCCCAGTCAGGATCATTAATCCCTACATGATTAGCTGTCTGTGGGCAGCTGTAGAGCCCCCCCCCCATCCCCATCTAGCGGGAACAAAGCAATACCAGGATATGCCTCTTCTTTGTGATGATGCCTATGTCTCCCTGTTTACCTGTTTCATGAAAAGTGTCAAAGATCTGGTTGTGAAACTGGTCAGACTTGAAGATATTTTCAGTAAGGGTTGCATGCCACAACTTCCTTAAATTATTTACCAAAGGGTGCTGGTTCCATTGTTGCAAATCATCTGGTGATAGCTCCAGTGTAGTAGATTGCTGCAAAAGTAATGCTCTACCCAGACTTTCCAAACAAGATCAAGTCGGCAATTGGACTGGCATTTTGTCACTCAGTGGAGCAAATGGCACCTTATCAGAGGGGAAGTCCAGCTTTTCAGAAAGAACTGTATCTCTTGTAAGGTAGTTCAAACAATGTTACATTATCTGAAGGCAAATAAAGTGAGGGGAGGGCAGGAAACAGTGTATGTGGCAACAGTATCTTCCAGATTTCTAGTCCACTGGCCACCTTCAACAGGATTGCTTGCCCAGGCCCATCAACAAGTGGTTGGCCATGGAAGGGTCCATAGACTCATGCGTAGATGACAAATACATATCTGGAAATTCCTGCATCTGATTTATCTGGAGGAAGGCAGGGTAGATGATCTTTGAGACAGTATTGGGAAGGAATGCTGCCTACATCCTCAATACAGAAGGTGTGACTATAGAGGGAGATCAGAGTTTATACTATAATGAGTAACAAGGATCTTAACTTGGCCTACATAAGTGCTGCAGCATACAATTTTGTTTTTCAAGTGAGTAGCACATAATAATTAATACTGTCTGCACCAAGCAATGCATATAAAAAATAAATGTAGTGATGTGCTCTGTCAGATGTCATCAGTTTCAGTACAAACATATGCCCCTTCACATCATCTGTGCATCACACACCACACTAATGCAGACATTAATAGTATGACTACCTGTAACCAGGTGTTCCTGAAGCTGTATGATATCATACAGTTAGTGTAACTGCTCAGTACTACTTAGTATCAAACCTCATCAACTTATCTGACCTTTTCTAACCACCCAGCACAACAGCAATGTGTTATCTGTGTATTGACAGCATTATGTATGTATATTCTGCTTGCCAAGCTAGCCTAATACTGATATGGTGTGGGCCATGTACTTTTTTTATTATAAAGTTACCTGTACCTGTACAATCACAGTTCCAGAGGATGCCAATTTTGCACATAATCCATGTTAATGGTCCACTGGGACAAATGTACAGCACAGTCAGTAAGTTTCATTCTCATGTAAGAGAAGTCCATACCCTTGTCAAACTGTGGGTGCCCTAGTGGCAGAAAGTGAATGGTTCTCCTGATACTTATAGCATGATGTAAACTGAGCAAACCTGGGGTGAATAGGGTCCACATGGAAGCTCAAAATATGCAGAATATCAATAATCATTAAAACAACGTAAAAATAAAATAATATATGGTTTGTGTATGTTTGTTTGGAGCGCCTATCTGCACTCCTCTTAATGTATATTTATTTGTAACTTGCTCATGAGTGTATGGACCCTGCTGTGCCCTTCCTTCATCTATACTGTTGTTGGCTGTAGTCAGCTTCAGACTACCAACACTGGCAGATATAAGTACAGATAGCTATGTAGCTGACAGTTTTCTATGGCTATTTCAAATATTAAAATGCTGAAAAAAAAATAAAATGGGAGTAAGACAGAATGGTAAAGGGAAAAGAATTTGTACAAATCAGAAAAAGACTTATGTGTATGCAGTACTCAAATTTCTATGCAATGCTGTTGTAGTTCTAGTGAAAGCTAAACCTGACATAAATGATTTGTATACATAGCTGGCTTAAAAATAGGGGCAATTTTAAATATTGCTCTTAGAAAATTGATAGAATAACAGGTTATGCATTACCAGGGATTTTTCTGAAGGGTATGAAGTTAGAATCTCAAATGTCTGCCATTATTTTCTGAGTACAGACAAACCTCAAAGATATGACAATGATTTGCCAGAAAACCATAATTTTACAACAGGCCAACCATATGAGACAAAAATCTAGACATTCTGCATAAATCTGTACCGTTGAGGTATGCTTACACAGTTCTTTGTGAATTGGTACAGCCACAGCTGGATTGCAACACATTAAAAGTGAGGAAGATAACTACATGAATAGTGGAAGAATTCACATTTACTAGCAGCCAAAATGTGGTTTCTTTATTTCGTGAAACCAGCTTACTTTTTAAAATTTCAGATTTCAGTTATTACAGTTCCAATTTCATCCACTAGAGGACAGCAATGCATTGTTAGACATATATTTTTTTCCTTTACAGCATCCATTCCCTTATCTGTGTTTCTCACACACTGCTATTCTGTGTTTCTTTCTTTGCCACCAGTTGAAGAGCTCCTGGCTCTGTTTGAAACACCACTGAAATAACACAGCACTTAATTACCAATGTAGCCTCTGCTTCATGTATTGTTTGGTGATTTTCACACATATTTCCTTATTGTTACAGTATTTGCATGGCTATCGTAAACCCAATTCATCCTTCTCAGCCTGCCTGCTGTTTAAGTGTGTTGTTATAATTTTACAACAACAAAGTATGTTGCTGAGGAGCTAATTATGTTAAATATACTCCGCTATGCTTTTGGACATAGGAGCTAAATGAGAGTACCAGTCAGATGATTTTCCACGCAGCTGTTTTCATTAACAAGGGGACTTAACTGTTAAATCATGAAAACGATGAATATAATTTTTCCATAGCAATCTTACTGCTCTCAAGGGCTTCAACTGATTTAATTTGCTTTTTTGTCTCGCATGGTTAAACCATGTCTCAGCGAATATTTCATTGATGAAAAGCCTTCATTTAATAAACAAACCAGCATTACTAGTTTAAAGGAGATGTATTATGATCTCTGCTAAAGCAGAATATTCCCATCTTGGCAGTATATGCGGAACCAATTAATTCTTTGTGTGTAGAGCTGTGCAGTAAATTAAGATTTCACTAGGCCAGTATAGATGGTAAACTCCAATATTTAAGGTCCAGCATATTTTTCTTTTTTTGTCCGTATCTCATACTTTACCCATTCATGGAGAGAAAGTCATTTACCACTTATAATTTAAAACAATCAACTCCACCTACTTTCTTTCCAGCTGTGGTTCAGAATCGTTGCGAACTAGACACAAATCACACATCATCATCAACTATTCTACCATATAAGAAACCTTGAAAAACAAAACGCCCAAAACCACCATACCAGCTGAAGAAAAAATAATGAACACAAATCACTTTAGCACTTTCATTCCTTTACTTCTAGAACTTCATCAGAATATAAGGAACCTTGCCGAGATAGATTCCTTATCCTTTGTGCTTATCTAACAGCAGTGATGCATGCTTGATTCATCTCACCTGCCTTGTACTTTTCAAAGAAGAATTGTACCATCTATAGCTAGCAGAGAAAACACTGATCCAGTTATCAAGGCCTTTACATTGTCTTACTAAAAAAAACTTGGGACTGTCTAAGCATGTCACTGCTTGCTAAGATTTGCATACAAGTATTTTTTAATAATATGCACGTATGAAACTAAAGTGAATAAATATGTGTGTGCCCTTTGGTATCTGCATTTATAAATTGTTCAGAAACAAGTTACTTGTAGATGCTATGGTGGTGCAACTGACAGTATAATGAAGAGAGCATTTTGGTTTACAGGGTTCAAGTACAGCTAAGGGTAAATGTTCTTATTTTTATTCCTCCACCTGGTGGGATATGCATTTTAGGCAAGGTCAGATTAGGCCCACCTGATAACTTGAACATTTTTAAGTGGGTCCCATCTATTAAGAATCTGTCCCATTTGGGCCCATGTTTAGCAGCTTCCTGCATGAGTCTCTAGATCAACTTTCCAGCTAGGATCCCCTTTGCATCTTATTGTGTCTGACCTTATTTTCTGGTTTGGATGACTGACTTCTAAAGGCCTGCATGATGAGGCATGTTCTGTTCACAGGATCTTCTGCAACATTATTGTATTCTTCCGTGCTCTATTGCACCACAACAAACTTTCATAAAGTAATCAGGGCCTAGTATATAGCTACAGCAGACCTGCATCTTTTTAGTGCCTTCCTTTTCCATTTCTTCCACACTTTTGATGGAACTCCCTTCTATGCTCTTTATAATTATTCTCTTGAAAAAGTTAAGGTCATTTTTAATTTTAAGTGAATCAATTATACATGTAAATTATTTTGAGAATACATGGACAAACCGCACATGTATGCTTCAAAATCTTAAATCAATGAATAAACCCATGTTCTAAAAACGTAGCCAGAGTGAATGTCCAATAAATATGATGTCTGGCTATATCCCACCAGACTGCAAACAGTTAAATGATGCCTGGTCAATACCCACCAGACTACCAACAATTAATGTGATGTCCCTTACTTTCCTGGGTTAGTAACTAAGGAGCTTCAATCCTCACTACTAACTGCAATGTGTGACTGTCACTTAGAAGTAATATTTTACAATTTTTCCCTAAGACCACAACAGGAACATGCTCTATGTTTCTGGGACTTTACTATATACCTTTGTCCACCCCACAAGTATTTTTCTTATTATACACTTCAGAGCAATGTGCCTCAATTTAAGACCTCTGATACACTCACACCCAAAGTAAATTTAAATCTCACATATTCAAACACTTCTGTGAAAGCCTGACACAGATTTACAACTGTGTCCCTTCCCCCAAATAATATGGTAACTGCCACCAATCAGAGTGTTTTCATGCCCTTCAAAGGGGGTGTCCAATTATGAAAATTAAATATCAAAATAAATGATAGCTATGACCAGAACCGACCAGGCCTTTGAGGTGATCTGGGGAGTATCAGACAAGTATAAGCACTCTCCAATCTCTAAAGAAAACAACACTGATTTCCAGCCACAATGTAAAGTAATGAAAAACATTTAATAATAAGCAAAATTATTATAAGAATGTAAATCAATAGCTTTCAATAAACACCAGAACTCAATCACCGAAAATGTAAAATTAAACTTCAGGATAGGAGTCCATTATTCTAGAAAAACTCTTTCTTAATAACTAAGCTTTCCTAATCTAATTAAAGAATACTGTCCCTGATCTAATCTAACATATAACAGTAAGGCAAAAGGCAGGCTTACAGTTTTTGGTGAGTTCTGTTTCATGGGTGTCCACTGACTGCACATCACTGTAACTGACTGTACTTCCCAGCCTGGTCAGCACTAACTGACTGCCAGCTCAAGTATCTTATTTTAAAAACAACATTCAGCTGTTTGAAAAAAAAAAGTTATTTTTCCTGTCAATCAGCTGTTCAAATAATCACCTAGCAACCAGGAACATTCTAATGACATCACCCACTGTTCAGCTGATTCTCCACAGTACTTTAACAGTCCCTTCTCAAACATGAACAATTAGAAATGCATCAAAACACCGACAAATGCTCTAAACATTCTGTATAAACAGGGAAATACTCAACATTTAAAAAAACAATTTACATTTTACAATTAGACATGCTGGCATTCAAGTTAATCTGAGAATATACACACATCTCCTGCCAGACATGCTAACACAGATATCAGTGTTTTCATTTTCTTTACAGCATCTTTTCTCCTTTTGTACATTTTTTGGTATTATGTATTTAGATGCATATGCCTTTACCTCATGACAATATGCTAATCTTTTTGTACATGTTTATCCATACCACATTGTTAAACATGGTTTTATGATGCATCTATTAGTAGCAGTATCAGTGGTTGTACTGGCAGCATATTGCTGGAAAATCAGATGACTGTGGGGGTCTATTCTTAAACCAGAGATTAATTTTCCAAAACTGACACTACATAATAGCATAAAAGGGAGTATGCGTCTGCCATTCTTCTGATGAGGCATTAAACTAAACTCCCATCTGCCTGACTTGGTGGTAGCTCAGGTGGTACTCTGGCCAAATTCGTTCTAGTCAGTTTGAACACAATATTTGGTTTACCCTGAAAAGACGCCACTGACCTAATGGGATTAACCCAGTCAACAAAGCATAAAAAAAAAAAAAAAAAAAAAAAAATATATATATATATATATATATATATATATATATATATATATATATATTATTGCCATATTAATTTTATGTTCATTATTGTTGTCACATCAAACTTTGAACCAGAATATAACCTTTTCTTGCCAGGAGTTCACTGTGTGAAAGTGTGCTGTGCCTGATTAGATATTCCCAGTAAAGAAATGTAAATAAATAAAAAAAATAAATACATTTGTCAGTAGTAGTTTATTAATGGACTATTTTTTTCCTTCTTTGTATGGAGTTTTTAAATGATTTTGTGGCATATTAGAGTGCTTGTATGAGATTATACTTAGAGCGTCGCTTAACTGACCATCAAGTAACTGACTCTTGTCAGCAAACATCAGATGGGCCATTATTAAAAGCATACAGCTTCTTTCTTCATTCTTGGTCTTAAATTATGCATTTATCACAGATCAGGGAATTAATGGGAGAGCCCAGTGAGAGTAACAGTAAAGCTTCACTTCTTCAGTTAAAGCCTCCCTCCCTTTCCACCAAACTCGCAATATTTTCCTCATCTTGCAATCAGAGAAAGCAATTACAGGCAGGATCATTAAACATGTATATGTATTAGATACTTAGGGTGCTCCCTCAGTGTCTCATGTAATATAGAATGAGCTGGGATGGCATATAAAACTTCCTATTAAAACAGAGCAGAGGAAATGAGACCTCAATAGAGAAAAGAATATTTAGCTCAGCTAGGTACTGTATATACAGCATGCATTTACTCAGTTATTCAAAGTTTTGTGTTATGATTGTGTTTTACCCATGTGAAACTCTTTCTTTGTCATGTATTCTTTTTATAAAAAAGGGTCTAAGATACCCTGACTTGCAGCGAGCATGATAAAGGTAATGGCCTTCAGTACTTATGAGGTTTCATGAGAGTAAATATATCTGGTTTTTATTTCAAACTGTGTGACCCTCCATAAGTTACTTAACTCCTCTGTGCTTTTGTTTGCATTTAAAAAATACCTTGGCATCAGTCAATCTTCATGATTTACTAAATAAACAAGATAATCTGTCACAAGAAAGGCAACATTTTTATATATCCTGTCTGGATAATTTTGTGTACTAATATGAAAGATCTGGTTGTACCCTTGGAAGAAAAAAACATTTCATATTGTGTGAGATGATCGGTTGTAAATTCTAGCTGATTAGGGTGTATCGTGTATGCAGAAAATGAACCATACAGTATGTGGAAGGCTTAGCTGATCTCTTCCACAAGCAAATGGAGCAAAGAGATCTGGGCAAGGGCAAAAAGCGCAAAAAAAAGATTTTCAGACTAAGCATGGACATAATGAATATGCCAGTCACATAGACATAAATATATAGATGAGAAATCCGGCTTGGAAGGCTTTTCCATTCATTGAGTTTCCCTGTCTCCTTTGATGTGCACAGGGTCCACTTGTCTGACTTTAGTTTATCTTTTCTGTTGTTAGGTTTACTTACATTTATAGCATTCTTTCATTACTGGAATGCCTGTACACTTCCTTTTTAACTATACTAGATTCATACACATTCATTCTTTTGCAATAGCTGTAGTTATCCGTCATATTCCTCATCTCTTCTGAAAAGTAAATCTACTGTTTTTCTTTCATACCTTCTCCATTTTTGCCAATAACATTGGTCTGACAACTATTATTTATTTATTTATTTATTTTATTTTATTTTAAAGGGAACTAGGAAAGAGAAATAATTTTGATTCAATGAAACAACAGTGATTTAAAAAAATATATACTAATTATTATGAAAGGGAAACTGGGACTGTCCTGAAAAGTTAACTGATCTGGAATGGTGGAAGGGGGGGACTGCCCAGTGAATTATTTGATGAGAATACCTGCTAATAGCTGATAATCAGCATTCAGAAGCCATTTTTCCCTGCTTGCTTAAGGGACTCATAATTGTATTTTAGCTGAATATTACACTTAAGACTGAAAACACATTCATTGATGAATTGAACTGTGCATGTTCTCATAGGCTGTTCTCAGCCCTGAACCCTGACTGTGCTTGACAGATGTCTATGTTGTGCTGTGTGTTCATGTTTTACACATGGTCATAAACTGACGTCTGTTGCAGTATCATGTTAGACATGATGACACTGTAGTCATACTGCATCCTTTTGTATTGTGCATCTAGCTGGCGCTGAATACTGGACTCAGTGTCTGTTTGTGTGCAAAGTACATGCTGACATGTATCTTCTGGGTATTTACGTATACCATTTTTCTAAAGTTTCAGCAGGAAAACTTCCCCAACAGGGAAGAATCACTATTCATACTTGTAACATTTCAACTTTCTAACTAAACCCTTTAAGGACCGGTAAATCAACTGTTCCTAAACTGCCTGCTACCACTTTATGAGCTGAAACATATCCCTGTTTTCGTTTCCTTAGATGCATTGCACTCACTCAATAACATTTTAGGACATCAGTTCTAATTCAGTTTTCCATTTTCAATACGAATTACTGTTCTAGGTTTTCGGGCCTCATCTTTCTTAAAATCACTAACTCAGCAGTAGCAAATAAAGAGTAATGTGTCTATAACTTCTTAGTAAAGCAATATTATACAAGGTTTCATTTCAGTTGCAAAGTCGACACTCTTTGAATTCATTCATGCTGAGCTGCAGTTAATCATAGATTCATAGGTTCATAGGAAATTAGTAGGCTAATGGCTCAAGAGCCCTTACATGCATAGCCAGTTTTATCCAGATTTTATCCAAATTTCTATCCTGAGAAGAAAGTTATAAAGGGTCAGCAAATGGGATTTTGACTATTTTTGCAGACTACCTATGTCCATAAAGGACATCGATGCCACCCCAGGAGTGAATTTGTGATTTCCTATCCATTGGTCCGGATTCATGTTATCATGAAGGGCTTTGCTTCACAGGCAATCTTTGGGACACATATCTATCTCTGAAGAATGATCTAGTCATGTCAGAGATCAGGTTTAGATCTTTGGATTGGGTAACCCTAGTGCAGTTAGTTTTGCGAATATGCAACATTTCCATCAGGGCTAGGTGAGAGACTGCCTTGTGGGTCAGACACAGATCTGACCTCAGTAGAAAACTGAATACAGTGATAGGGCTTTAAATCTGTCCACATATGACGTTGGTTATACCCTGTATTTTTCTGGTGAGAAACCACTGAGGACACTCTAACTATTGCAGGTGCTTGGCAAGGTACAAGCCAAAGGGTGCACTGTGCTCAATTGCTGGTCTGATGAGGCCCTTTCTTATAAGCTGATATGGCATAAAAGGATTACCCCCCCCCACCAAAGACACATAGTAGTCAAAGTTCAGATTACTGTCTGAGTACCCAGATTTCTTGCCACTGGTTCCACTCTTATGGGGGTGCTATCAATGTTGTAATTTGCAGCGGTATTTCCTTTCTCAAAAAGTATTATTATTCACTTCTTCACATTTAGTATGAGGTCATGGCTCTGACACCAGTCATCAGTCTGTCAGACCTTTCTGTAGGATATCAACATCATTTGGAGAATCAGTGATTGCCCCCAACTTGCAGTCATCAGCAAACGTGGTCAGCCAAAGGCCATCTACATTTCCCTTGACATCAGGGGTGGCTTGTGCTATTGGACTGCAGGACTGCAGCCCCCCAGCTGTAAAAGAAAAGAAACAAGAAATAAAACAATTAGCTGTAAGTCCCAGAACTCTGTGCATGCATGCTCAGCAGGTTCCTGGAACTCTGCGCATGTGTGTGGGAATCCGGACTGCTGTTTAACCAGTCCGGATTATGAAGAGAAGGTATCAGAGTACAGATGCCCTTTGTAACCACATAGACTGGAAGGGGATTGAACTGCAATGTCTGCAAGCATGTATGGCTAGCTCTCACGGGAAGAGGGGACTTTGTATTTCTTTTGATCAAAGCTGCTATAGGAAGTCTCATGGGAAGATGAGACTTTGGGAGAACAAAGGTGCAATTCTGAACTCTGGTACTGGTGTGTGTGTGTGTGTGTGTGTGTGTGTGTGTGTGTGTGTGTGTGTGTGTGTGTGTGTGTGTGTGTGTGTGTAAAATGTCCAAACTCAGGTACTGGTGTGTGGTGTGTGCACATGTGTGTAAAATGCCCCAGTTAAATATACCTGGTGGCTAGACTGACTCAGGAAATGTACCTGGTGGCTAGAGAGAAACTCAGGCTCAAACCCTGTACCTTGGGTGCAGGTAACAAGAGCCTGAATGCCCTACCTACCATGACTTGTGAAAGCTATTCAGATTTTTGCCTCATATTTTTGTTCTGTTCTGTTCCTCATAAAATCTGTGGTCATCTGCATTTTGAATTCAATAAATAATGACAGTCATTTGAATTTCAGACTTCATATTCTCCAGAAAGTACTTGGCAAAACAAAACCTTTTATTCTAGCAATTTTCTAAGTTTATAAGGTCAATATTTGAAATTTGTCCCTATTGTTGGGGCTGTATTCGCCCATTATTGGCTTAGACTAGGATTTTTTGTGCTAAGAGGTTCAGAGCTATGGTGAGAACTGAATTCAGTGAATATGTTTATGGGCTATATTCCTCCATTATTGGCTTTGTCCAGATGTTTTGTGCTAAGAGGTTGAGAGCTATGGTGAGAATTGAATTCACTAAATGATAGCCATTTAAGTTTCAGTCTTCCTGTCTTTCATGAAACAGCTGATTTGGCATAGTGGTATGTTGCTCTGAGTGTAGTGTAGAGGGTCTTAGGTTCAGGACATGGCAGTGAAATGCATGGTGCTGACACAACATTTTATTCTAGCAACTTTCCAAGATTATACAAGCAATGTTTAAAATATGTCCCTGGTTTTTGGACTTTTGTCCCCCCAATAAATTTTAGCTTTTTCCAGACTTCTTGTGCTGCAAAGTTGAGAGATGTTGACTGGATTTTACAAGGAGCTGAGAGCTTCAGGAGAAGAGAAGTTTAGTGTTGTTTATGTTGAGTCTGCTTGCATTTTTAATAGCATAACAGGCTGAATACTTACTTTTGATGCAGAAGGCTGTGGGTTCTACTCCCACAGTATATAGATGGATTACTGATACTGTACTGTGTTGTACTTTTAAATGGGTGGATGCTGCAGTCCTGAGAATGTCCTCTTTGGTGGAGATATCTAGTAACTATGAACCTGTTAATAGTTTGCCATCCATCCCCTATTGCAATATTACTAGCTTATCATTTTTTAATGTAACATACAGTGGTGGTGCTGCGGTAGCGTTTTCGCCTCACAGTAAGATGTTGTCCTGTTCGATTCTCAGCTAGAGTGTCTTCTGTGTGGAGACATGTGTGAATGGGCATACCTTCATTAAAGGTTGTGCATCAGGGCCGGCAACTCGGCACGTAAAAATCTACTGCCAATCATTAGCGGACCGGAGTTCCGCTGTGGCGACCCCTAACTGGGAAAAGCCGAAAGACACAACAACACAATTTATTCCTCAAGGGCAACAGGCACTTTATTTGTAGATGAAACAATGATATATAAAGTGCATTAGTTACAGATTTCTTTAATGTGGAATTATTTAGGTGACTTTTACTTCTGCAGAGATTGTACATATTTACTGATACTGGTGGATTGTAGAAGTTTAAGTAGACTTTTATGATGGAAATGTTCTGAACTGGGCAGTTTTGTTATTATTGGTGCATGCATTTTGTTTCATTGTTTACTGGAAAAATGTTCAAAACAATAAATGTAAAACACCCTCTAACAACTGCACTGTATTATACAAAGAATATAATTTAATACAATCAGGAAGGTGTATCAAAGAACCCATGTATGTTTCATGTGCAAGGCGCCTATGATTTGAAAATAGTCCAGAGTTAATCTTTATCTGCCACTGGCCAGATGTATTTTCTTTGAATGTGGGTTTCAATGCTGTTTCAATGAATATGAGTTTCAAGGGCAGAGAAGTTTTAATGCTAAGTCTATTTTTGTTATAAGACTGCATTGCTTTGTTTACAGATGTCTATTAGTGTTTGTCCTGTAAAATGTAAAATAAAACTTTTAAATGAAATTCAAATCATTGTAGAAGTAAAGCAGTATGCACATTACAGTGTTTATGGTAAATGGGGTGAAACAGCCAAGTAATGAGACATTGGAATGGCTGCAGGGTGGTGGCCCCATTCAACCATGATTTTGTGAGGGGGGAAGGGTGGCAAACTCAAAGACAGCCTTGGCTGAGCTATACCTTTCAACTATCCAGATTTTTGCTGAATGAATAGATTTTTGCTTCTTATTTTTGGTTTGTTCCTCATAAAATGTGTGGTTTTCTGGCAAATCATTTTTGAATGACGTCACTAAATAATGATAGACATTGAGTTTCAGACTTTATACCCTTCAGAAAAATGCATGCTAAAGCAAGACCTGTTATTCTATCAACTAAGTTTATACAAGAGCAATTTTTAGTACTGTTTGTATGTTCCCCCAATATATTTGGCCTTGTCCAGATTTCCTGCATTAAGAGGCTGAGAGCTAAGTGCAAATAAATCACTTTATAGAATTACGTATATCCAAACCTCTCAACTTTCCCCAATTTTGGCTCAAAATTTTGCTCTCCCCCTAATAATCCCTCTGAAAATTTTTGGAAGAAGATGTGGAGGGTTTACAATTAATAAATAATTGTAATGATCAGAATTATAGATTACTTTTATTTCAGAAATGCATGTAGATTCTCTTATTTTGTCAGCTGCTCAACTGAAAGTACTAATATTAAAAAAAGTGTCCCTTCTTCGAGAGGTTCCCAGCTGTATTGTGTGGCTATATTATATTTTTGCATCACATTTTTTGGCCCGTTTTTCATACAATTGTGGTTTTCTGGCAAATTAGTTACAAATCCTTACAGACTGAAGTTAGAATATAATGACAGACATTTGAGTTTCAGATTTCATAGCCTTCAAAAAATTCATACTAATGCAAAACCTACTATGCTATTATCTTTCTAAGTTTATAAGAGCAATATTTAAAATTGTCCTTATTTTTGATAATTTGTCCCACTTCTATTTATAGCTTTGTCCAGATTTCTTGCTCTGAGGTTGAGAGGTATGACAAATGTGTCAGGGCCATCACCGTCAGCCAGAGACATTTCAAATTGTGACATACTTGTACCCCATGTAGTGACTCTGGATGTGTCCAAGCAAGGCAAGGAGCAGTTACGCAATGAAAGTGTGCAGAGTATCTCCCCCCATCCAAGTTGGACACAAGTACTACAGTAGCTTTTCATCTGTCCTTGATTTTGCAGAATATACTGGTTTTCTGTCATGTTTTTATACTGTTGATTTAAGCTTCTTATTATTCAGAAAATGCATGTTGTTGCAGTGCCTATTGCTCTGTGTTTAAGTAGCAATGCTTTAATGACCATCAGGTAAGCTTGTCTGATTGTAAGATGCAAGTAAGCTTTAATAAGCATACTGTTAAAGAATTACTAACATTGAAAGCCTTTTTGTTGTTGCCATGTAGAGAATATTTACATAACTAGATAATGTATAAGTCTTAGGTATTGAAATGCATATGACAGTATTTGTAATAAAGGACAAGATTACAGTATTTTCAGAAGCTCATTACATTTGCTGGAGACTTGCAGTCATCTTTGCAGGCTTTACCCTTAAACTATGCAGAATGCCAATCTATCATGTGTGGTCTATAACCTGTGTAGTAATCCTTTAAGCAATTTATCTTGAGCTTGTATTTTTATTTGCTGTTCATTTTTTACTTTGATCATGTTTTCCCCATAAAACAAGTAGATAGTTGTTGTTAGGCATCAGGTCTTTTTTGGATAAGAAATATTTTTACAAGTGGGGGTATCACAGAGATTGCTACTTTCAGCATGTTACTTGGTACTTTTATAAAGCTGAATATAAATTATAATTAGAACTTCAGTGCAAGGAGAAGTGGTTTGCATTGAGTGCTGCTTGTTTATTTATACTTGATTTTGATTGGCATTCTAGTAATGTATTTAAAAAGTAGTTTATTTTTTCATGCCTCACAACTTTTTTGTTTCCATCTAGATATTAATAAGCTGTCATGCAGCCAATGGATTGAAATAGTTTTTTCTCCTCCACTTCATTGTGTCTTGATTGGACTCTTATAATGACAGTTTGGCACTCAGGGCAGTATATTTAATTAAAGTCCCAGTTTTAGTAGTTTTGAGCATAGCTCCGCCCCTTTCACTTGGCCACACTTCTTCCTTTTGGCCTCACCCATTTGGCTATCTTCTGCAGCCCCCCCTTTGATTTGAAGTCACCAGCCACCACTGATTGACATCTGAGAAGTATATTACAAACAGGAGGAGCCTAGCAATGAGCCCTGTGGTACTCCACTCATGACTGGCCTCTTGCTGGATGTGGATTCCACCACTCTAACATGTGTCTTATCCTTAAGCTATTTGGCTATCCATCTGGTGACGTAGAGGTTGATGCCCAATTTTGTGAATTTATCTATAATACCTGAGTGAGAGATTGTGTCAAATGCCTTGGCCAAGTCAAGGTAGGCAGTATGCACTGTCTTACCCTCATCCATGGCCTTGGTGACCTTCTCAAAGAAATCCACCAAACTGAGCAAGCAGGACCTGCCCTTGATGAAGCCGAACTGGGTTGGATTTAGATTCTGTAGACTTCTTATGTCATTGTTAATCAGGTCTATGATTATTTTTTTCCATAATCTTGCATATGAGGCTAGTCAGGTTTATGTGTTGGTAGTTTCCTGGATCAGTTGATAGTCCTATCTTGTGCAGAGGGATGACTGTTGCTGTTTTTGACTCTACTGGGGTAAAGCTTGTCTGGAGATTTTGGTTAAATAGAGATCTGTGTGGTCATGTTACAAGCTATTTAATACGCACCCTGGGATTCTGTCAGGGCCCATTGATGTTGCATTTCTAGTTTTAGAGAGTAGAGTAATGACCTGTTCTTTTGTGATAACAGGCAAAGGAATGGTAGGAGGTATTTTATGGGGCATGACCAGAGGTGCTGAGGGGGTGAAGTTTGAGCTGAATTTGTTCCCCAGCAGGTTTGCTATTTCTTCTGGCTGAGTATAGGTAGTGCCATATACAGCCAACTTAGCACATTGTTGAGTTTTTTCCTTAAGATTTTGGACATAACTAAAAATGCTTTGTTGTTATCCTTTGCTTGATAAGCTATTTTAGTCTTGTATTTAGCTTTTGAAGACTTGACTAGTTCCTTGATATGCCTGTTGAGACTAATGAGGGATTTTTTTCTCTGTTGTACATCCTCCTGCTTACTTTTAGATGGGAATTTCTTCCTTCTGTTGTATAGTCTATTTATGCCAGGGGTCCACCATGGTGTCTTGTTTTTCTGGCTAGACAGGGATTTAGTTTGGTCAGGTACTGCCATGTCTATGCAGTTGTTGGGTGGGTGTAGAAGACATATGTGTATACTTCTGCATAGGCCTTCATGTTTTTAGGGTTAGAGGGAGTTTTAAAATTGCCTGTGCTGTCATCCAAAAGGAGGTAATTGCTTTGGAAAATGTATTTAGGGTTTTAGGGTTTGATGGGAGTACTACTGTTACATTTATTTCAAAGGAGACCGATTTTTGATCTGATCTTACCATTGAGGACATTACATTGGAAGAGGTCCCAGTTGATGGAAGGGTAGTTAAAATCACCCACACGTAGTGTGTTGTACTGAATGGTAAGTGATTCTAGTAACTTCAGGTATGCAGACTGGTTTTCATGGTTCATGGTTGGGGACCTGTAGCTTGCGATTATATTGTGGGGGATTTTACCTATGGTCAGCTGGACATGGACTAGATCAAGTGAGTCATCCTGCTTGACCAATCTAGAGGTGTGATTGCTTTTTATATAAATTGAAACGCCTTCTCCTCCTCCTTTTATTTTTTTCCTTTGCAGAGGGTGGTCTGGATGTGTGATAGGCATTGTAGCCTTGCTGAGGTGCTTTCTGCAGCCTTGAACCATGTCTCTTTAACTGCACAGACATCAGCATTATCCAGGACAAGGAGAGCTTCCGGGGAGCGCAGTTTCTTAAGACTCCTTTCATTGAGCAGTAGTACTTTCAGCTTGGCATTAGAAGAATTTGTTATATTGGTAGGTCTGCTGATTTGGCACTTCCTAAAAAAGGCACTATGGGGGGTGGCTAATACCTTGGCCAGTATTCAAAAAGCCTAGCAATGACATGTGCAGACCATCTCTGAGAAAGCAGTGTGATCTGTTGATCATGTTATCCCAGGTGGATAAATACTGGATCCCCTTGGAATGACACCAGTAGTTAAGCCAATTATTGAATGTGGTATCAATCTTGGTGAGGTTAGGAGGCTGCTCATTTGAGGCTCATACCAGCCTGCTATAAATATATTCAGAAAGGTCCATCATATCTCTCTTCATATAGTCCAGGAAGTATGTCTCAGGTCATTCACACCCACATGGCCTCTGACTGACTCATACTGGTACTTGTGGTTGATTAACCTTAGAGCCTATGTGATCTAGTGAGTATTGGCCCATGACAGACAACTGGCTGTTACCCTCTCTTTATACAACCTGGTGAGGGAGGCATCCGTGTCTCTCACAATAGAGACTCCTATGATCAACACGTTTGAATGTGTGGTGTTTTGCCTTAAGGGCTTGCTGGTGGAGACACTATGATATGTATTTTCATGCACAGTAGTTGGTGTTGATTTGGTTTTGTTTGCATGTGGCTTCTGAAGGCAGCGTATGGGAAGCCTCTGAGGTTTTGGTAAGTTACTCGTGAGTACCTCTGTATATGTGGGTTTATGTATCAAGGCCTTATTTAGTGAGGGAAATTATGTGTGTGTGTGTGTGTGTGTGTGTGTGTGTGTGTGTGTGTGTGTGTGTGTGTGTGTGTGTGTGTGTGCATGCTGACAACCTGTTTGTCATTTAATTTGTCAGTATGTTAAAGTTGTGTCTCAATTTTCCTAGTGTAACTACATATTTCACATACTGTGTTTATTTGTTTCAGGATTAAGTGGTTGGAAGTATACATGAGGCATTTGCTACATTGCTTCAGGTTACCCATGTCCACCAGGCTGGCCACAGAGATAGCAGGAAAGTGCCTATCCATGGTTACAGGTTTTTACTATGGGTTTAACCAGGGAAAAGAGTGGGAAGATTTAACTGGCCTGGGATGATAGCACAGGGATGAAAAATGAGTGTTATACTCAGTGTGAACTACAGCTATCCAACACGGTGATGCTGCTCTGAGTGCAACTCACATGCTTCTAGATCTGCAGGAGGACTTGGGAAGGCTGCAGAGATAGTTATTCTAAGGGGAATTTTAACTTGATAGCATTTGCATCTATACAGGGCATTGATAGCCACTACTGTGGGGAGAGCAGCCTAATGCAAATACTGGGCTTATATAGAATCAGAAAAACAAGTTTTACAACAGCAAGGCCTACAGACCAATCATGAAAAGACACAATAAGCTTTCAGCCAACAACTCCCAACTCAAATAGGTTTGCTACAGCACACGTCTGCTATGAGTGCAGTCAGAAAACCCTCTTAATGTAAAAATGCTGGTTTTAGAGCTCAAGTACATAGAAACCATACAGTTTAGATGCTACTGTCCTGTAAAACTAGCAGTCACAGTATAATTAAGTACTACAGCAGCAGTGGAAACAGTTCAGCCTTGAAACTCTACTAAAGTATGAGAAATGTAACAATTAGTACAGGATTCTTATGAAATACATTAAAAATAATCAGCAGACATGCAAAATGCTACGTTTTTCATTCTTTTAGCAGCAGATGGCTTTAGATGCAGCAGATTCTCTGTAACTCTCAGGTGAAGTAGCTAAACCACGAGCAGCTCTGATGTATTGAGCACAAACCCACATAATCACTTGGCTTATATAGAATCAGAAAAACAAGTTTTAGAAAAGCAAAGCCTATAGACCAATGAGGAAAACAAATAATAAGCTTTCAGCCAACAGCTCTCAACTCAGACAGGTTTGCTGCACAGCACACTCCTGCCACAAGAATGCAACCAGAAAAGCCATCTTAATGTAAAAATGCTGGTTTTAGAGTTTAAGTGCAGGGAAGCCAGACAATCTAAATACTCAAAATGTTAGGTCCTTAAACCCCTAAACAGTGCCTTAAAGACTTTTAGTACCGGTGGAGTTTGGCATTGCACTGTTACCTCCACCTAATTAAACAGTAACAAAAGGCAGGAGGTTTGCTATTATGTAACAACAAAACTCTAACAGAACTGTGCTCAGAGTACTGTATAAAAGATCAATCTGCCAAATATTAGTGGGTGCATGTAACATAACAGATGAAAATTAACATTTTAAAAAGCTGTCATATATAATAGGTAGGAATGAGAAGTATAAATGGCATCTTTATTAATGCAGCACTTGCTTTCTCATGGCCATGTTTGGAGCATACACTCAATGTTCCTTTTCAATTAACAAATCCTGCTGTGGAATACTAGTCCATCTGCTTATTTGTGCTTTTATAAAATTATTAGTCTGTTCTTTCCATTTTCTCTGGAACAGCAGAAAATCTCAGTTTTTCTCTGTGTGTTCTGTCCTCTAACTCTACCATTTTTTGAAACATCTCTTCTTGAGCAGTTTCATACTCAGCCAGTCTTTTTCTTCATTTCATCCTCTGATTTTTGCAGTTTTCAACTCATCTGAATAGCTGTTTAAAGCTTATTTCATTTTTTTCCAGCAATTTGTTATTTGAGTTGATATACTCCATCTGTTTCATTTATTTTAATCAGCTCTGAGCACATTTGCTTATTTTTTCCACTAGATTGCTGGAAGTCATGTCTTGTACCAAAGCTGGGGCTTGAATAACTTTTTTGCTGAACATCTGCAGGATTCTTCCTACTCAGTGTATTCTCTTTTCTGCCATGGTCTATTTATATTGTACAATAACAATATTATTTCAACAAGACACATATTATCTTTTTAAAATACCAGAATTGTACACAGTAAGCTACATTCCTCTTTCACATTTGTATCTTGGTTGGATCTGGTCCTGTATATGTCCACAATAAATGTCACCATTCCCTTCAGTTTGCTATATCATCATGTTATTTCTCATCATTCAGCATCCTTTACCCCACAACCAGTCATCAGCAGTGCTCAAATAGTTTTCTAACACCCCAGCCCCATATATCATTTTGTGACACTGCTCACCCCCCACCTTTGTACTTATAATATAAACCTTATGTTAGCCATATGTATAATTATCAATGAACCTGCTTTATGCCCATATCTTAACTACAATATTAACATTTTCTGCCATATCTGATACCTTCCCTCACCTCCATTTCTTTGAATTTCTAGCCGCTAATCAAATGATCTCTTATCTAGTTGCCAAACCCACTAATACACCTCTTGGGATGGTCAGTGTTCAACTTCTGCTAAATGCATAAGTATCTTTCATTTTGTAATATTTGCCTTTATTTCATATTAATATTGTCTATTTTGCAAATGAATGACTGGTTGTTAATGTATATTACTTAATGTCTATTCATATATATTTCTGAATATCCATTTAAAAATGTTGTTAATATGTTGGAACTTTTCTCCCCAGGCCGCCATTGAAAAGGGTTTTGACTAAACTCATTTGGGCAAACTTGGTAAACAAAAGCAAAATAAAATATACAATAAAAGTCTTGATGGGAGTCTGCAAGGATTCCTTTGCAATATATTGCATATGTGTGCACATAATGCCCATCAGTGATGGACATTCATTCATTCACTATTTCATTGTTTCATTCATTCAATTAATTTATTAGAAATATGATAATTAATGTACTGCAAGCAATCAAAATATTTTATTTGAGCTACAACATTTAAGTCCATAAACAATAACTAAAATGTCTGAATATGCCTAAACTTTCAGATTTTCTAATGCACAGTTTTAAGTGAACCATTTCTAGAAAGAGGTAAGAAACATCTAATATCACCTAGGAACTGTTGCTGTATTCATCTCTGAACTACTTTTCCCAGTAGTATAGCATAATCATTCAAAAGCTCTATACCACATAAATAAAATATATTTACCTACAACTGAAAAAGCATTTCCTATGTCAAGCACTTTTTCTTAACTATTATCTTGTCTTCTGTTAAGAGTCCAGCATTATATCCTCCTGAAATCTTACACCTCCTAAATACTGCCATCTTCTTCAGTCCTATTGATCTCAGCTATATGGAAATCACTCCCAAAGTGAATGCAAGTATGTAAATATATACACATGCAAGTCTTTTGATATGTCTTTGTGACCAAAAACTATGTTTTACTTACGTTAGTCTAATAATTTGCAATACTATCCTATTTATTCACTGTATCTCAACTTATTAATGCTAGCAATGCACTATTTCCATCTTATCAACATTCTGTACAACAACTGTATTTCTATGTTATATGTCAATACTGCATGTACAGCTTTTCTTCATAGGCTAACACTGGAAAGAGGCCTTTTGTTGACTCAGTTGGCCTATTCTGAGAAACATATGTAATTAAATAAATAGATTTCAACACAACCAAAATAGCCATTCTAACATTTTAGTAGTAGACCATACAAATGGAATTGTAACGAGTCTGCTGTATGGGGGGATTCGTGAAGGTACCATGAAGGTGTACACATTGAGGTAACCTTTTGGAATTCAGTAATAGCCCTGACATATTGAAGTGCTGCACATTTTCACATGCAGCATTGCATAGAACTGGCTCTATGGCCATGCTGAATGCTAATGAGACAGTCTGGGGGGGCACATATATTAATTAGTCATGTTCTGTCTCTCTCTCTCTCTCTCTCTCTCTCTCTCTCTCTCTATACCCCATGGAACAACCTCCAGGAAGGCATCTACCTGCAGTGAGATTCAAGAAATCACTTGGCTATGTAGGTCAGCATGGTCAGAAGGCTATGTTCAACTAGCAGCTAACATGAGAGGAGCACAGGGATTACTCTACTTTTTAGTGCCATAATGGCACCAACTGCAGTACAGGATTGGGCATGAGGTGGGGGAAAACACCAAACAGCATACATTTTAGTGCCATAATGACACCTGTGAATGTCAGTACAGGAATGAGGTTGGGGGAGTACTAGACTCCTGGGAATACTCTACTTTTTAATGCCATAATGGCAGCAACTGCAGTAAAAATCAGGGGACAGTGGTCAACCTAGACACCAGGGATTACTCTACAATTATTCCATAGCAGCACTTAGGACATTACTGGAATTGGGGAGTGGGAGGAGGCCATTAGCCACCAGGGAAACTACAGTGGTGCCATAATGGCAATGTAAACTATTACTGACATGGAAGGGTAAAAACACTACAAACAAGGTATTCCACAATGGTGCTATAATGTCAGTTCAACTATTATGGGGATTGAGAGTGGGGGGCACAGGAAGCTGACTGGTCAGTGAGTCAGGGACAAATACAGGGACTGTGTTGTGAGTGTGTGTTTGTGCTTCAATGTGTACTTGTGTGTGTGTGTGTGTGTGTGTGTGTGTGTGTGTGTGTGTGTGTGTGTGTGTGGGAGAGTGGGTGGGGGGATTGCCTATGCCTACATGAACAGCACTTTACTACTGTGATGTGCAGATCAGCAATGATCTGCAAATTCTGGTAACAATTGCAATTCAGAGATACGAAAATTAGCTGATAATGAGATCTTTCCTCATTGCAGCTAACATCTCTCTGAATTGAAAAATACCACTTTGTTGGAGCAGGGCCTTTTTAGTGTGAGACAATACAGCTTGTGTTATGCCTTTTAATGAATTCCTGGACAAATTATAGTTACAGTTTACCAGGTCGAAAAACATGCACGGATGCAGTGGTCTAACAGAGTAGGAGTTCATGAAAGTGTGCCAAAAAGGGTATGGAAGGGTAGCATTGCTCAGAAAGTCAGGTTAATAGAAAACAGACTGCATCACATAAAGTCTGAGTAAACCATGTATGATAGCAATGTGAAGAAGTATTTATATATGGAAAGGGTGACAGATGTTTTGAGCAGTCTGTGACTAGGTATGGCAGAAATAAAACAGTAAAAGAATGCATAAGAGCATTGATTATATGCAAAGGAACCCTAAGTGGAAGAAAAGAGAAGTTAGGCTGTAGAGAACCCAAACTGCAATATGCATAGAAGTACAAAACAAATAAAACAGGGAGTGAAATTATGTTTATCTAGGTTTATCTTTATATCGACGATCCCGATATGGGTGAAACGACTTCCGCGAATACCGAAATGCGAACGTCTCCAACGTCGAATTCCGAATAAGTGAACGACAAAACCTCGCCACTTTTTGACCCATGGTAGCAATGGTGTGGAGGTGTGGCACGGCCGGAAATGTTGAATGTTTTTCGATATTTAAAATTTTTCGCGGTTTTGGTTCGCGAAATGAGTCGATTAAGTGGCCGGTCAACAAAGTGTGGTCGATATAAAGGTAAACTGTTTATCTATGCACCTATGATTAAAGGGCCACCTTAATTATCTATTTTTTTCAGGAATACATATAATCTGACAGTATAGGCAGTATAGAAAAACAGGATGATATATGAGGGTACTTCCTGCCCTATCACTTCAGGAGGAGTGATGCCTATAGTCTACAGGTGGCAATGAATTCAAGAGCAGAAAGACCTCTCCATATGGACTTAGTGTAGTGAAAGATTATTTGATCATGAACTTTAAGAATCTAGTGGCTATTTAATAAGTTAGTGTCCGTCACTGTAAAAGCTCAGAAAATGTTAATATGCAGGCAAGCAGGAAATCAGCAGAGTTGCAAATTCATTAGTCAAGACATTAATTCTGGGGCAGCATCCACTTTATCCCTCCCTTCTCATTTGTAAGATGAGATACAAGATGGAAAAATTGGCGTTTTATTTCTAATACATGATTGCAGATGGGGGATGAAAAGGATGAATAGAAATCCATCTGTATTCCCATTTCTGGTCGATTACTCTACTTAGTACTAAGTACGAGACTCTAAGGCACGTGAATAGCATCAGTGCTTGTGTACACAGCAGGCTAAACAATGGTTCTGGTGTAATATGCAGCATGGCTGCACTGCATACCTGTATCCAGGTACAGCAAAGGAAAATACACAGCATCATCACATTTGGAGAGAAATATCACCCTAAAAGTCTTGCAGCTCTTGAATCAGGTGCTAGTGTAGGGTGCCAAGGTAAGAAATGGGGAGGCTGATCCCCGGAGGATATGAAGCTATAAGAGAAAATGGGAAGGTTGTTATTATGGAGGATAATAAGGTTCCAGGATTGAAGATGGACAGGGTGATATCTTAGATGATGTTCAGCTGGCAAAGTGAAAGACAGGGCGGTGATATCCAGAAAGATCCTTAGGAGACAGGGTAGAATAAGGACATGCTGCTTCTTCTGAGAATATTAGAGCTTTAGGTTGAAGGAAAGACAGGCTCATTACTTTGAAGATATTGGGGTTTAACAATGGATGATGGGAGAGTTGACTTGTTGACTAGAAGCCAGGAAGAAATTTGGCATCCTAAAGATCAGTATTCAAAAGTGAAATCAGCACAGTGTGATTACTATTACATGTGTACTGAGATTGTAATATCTTGTAGATTTCACATTACTCTGAGGTAGTTTTCTTAAAGCTAGTATATACAAGGAATAGGGGTGAAGTTCCCACATCTGAAAAAATACTTAAAATGCTTTAAAAGTTGTACTTTTTTTTTTCTGTTTGACTTACAGATTGCAGTCTTCTGATCACACGTTCGGGTGGATGTTAGTGTGCTAAAGTAGATGTCAGGGTGGCTAATTCCCTAGAAAATAATAGGGTGCTGTGAGGATATTAGATACTGTTATCTGTACTAGCATGGCTGGCTGAAATTTCGTAAATACTTATAGTTGTAAATTACCCTGTGTTATACATGCCAGCATGACTAGTTATAATTTTGTAAATAAGTTTATGTTTTTTTATTATTACTTTGATTTATGTGGGATGCTTGAGTCAAACAGTGTTCTTCTGTCTAACCAAATGTACGTTTTTAAAAAAGAATTCTGAATGTAGGTTATGCCAGTCAGCTGACCTACATGTGATGTCATCACATGTCAAAGTTGAAAGGAAAAGAATCTCCACAACAGCTGTTTCGTTTAGTTTTTAAAGTCTAATATGAGAGAGTAGAACTCTCATAACAGTGAGTCAAAACAATGCAGTGGTCCTTATTGAAACATCCAATAAAAATGAATGAAACATAATAAAAATAGCAATGATTTAATATAAACGTTAGCACTTTCACAGTAAAAAACACAGTTTCTTCAGATGTTAAAAAACATGCCAGATAATTCCATTATTTAAAGCACAGGTTTGGCCCAGGAGAACCTAGCAGTAGCACAACAGCAGAAAAAATGTTAGTATGACAGGAATGCTTGAGCTGGGAGTATACTGTGGCACAACAGGTTATGGTGCTCATTCCTGTCAGACACAATAAGCTGCAGGCAGTTTGGGAGGGACCTTTGAAGTGGTAAAGAAAGTTGGTGATGTTAACTACATGGTAAACATAGTAGGCAGGATGCAGGGGCATAGGTTCTACCACGTTAACATGATGAAACCTTATCACGAGAGGGAGGCCCTGATGCTGAGTATTCAGAGTAGATGGCAGGAGGAGTCTGAGGGAGATCTGGTGACTGCCCTTCTCAGTGAGCCTCGGACTGACACTTCTGTGGGAGAGCTAGCAATATCTCAGTGGCTAGCCCCTGTATTCAGGTTAAAGAAATACAAGCAGCATTACAGGAATTTCAGGGCATGTTCACCGGGTGCAGCACCATGTGGATACAGGACCCCAAAGGCCTATCAAGCAAGTTCCTTATAGGGTGCCTGAGCAAGTCAAACAGACTTTGAAGGAGGAGATAAAAGAGATGTTTGAGCTGGGGTATCCAGGAGTCCAGTAGTCCTTGGGCTTGCCCATTAGTAATGGTACCAAAGAAAGATGGTAGTGTAAGATTCTGCATAGACTACAGAAAGTTAAACAGTTATACAGAGTCAGATGCATATCTCATGCATAGAACAGATGAAGCTTTAGAACAGCTAGGTGGGGCTAAGTATCTGACCACTATTGATCTAAACAAGGGATACTGGCAGGTGCCCTTAACTGCCATTTTTAGAGAGAGGGCAGCTATTGTAACAGCTTTTGGATGATATAAGTTTACAAGGATGCCCTTTAGGATGAAGAATTCCCCAGCAACCTTCCAGACATTAGTAGATCATATCTTAGTAGGAGCAGGAGATTATGCTTTCACTTATTTGCCATTTAAAGTCATTCCTGACAAGAGCACCTTCAACATGTTAAGGAGGTCATAAGTAGATTAAAAATGGCAGGGTTGACCATTAAGCCTAGTAAGTGTCAGGTGGGTAGTACAGAGGTCTCCTATCTAGGACATAGAGTAGGGGAGTGGTAAGATTAGGCCAGGACCTGCCAAAGTGGAAGCTATTCAGGTGTGGCCTGTCCCTGTTGCCCAAAAGAAGGTGAGAGCTTTCCTAGGGACAGTGGGGTACTACAGGAAATTTGTGCCCAGCTATAGTACAATAGGTGCACCCCTTACTGACCTCACAAGAGCAAACAAGCCTGATAAGGCAGTGTGGACCACAGATTGTGAGCAGGCATTCCAAAAATTTAAAGAAATTTTGGGAGGACCCCCTGTGTTAGCCTAGCTAGTCCAGATTACAGCAATGCCAATGCAGATGGATTCTTAAGACAGGGTATTGGTTGATACATTTTTAGTCAGCCCCATTTTTTGTCTCAAGCAATGATTTTCTAGGGTCACTTGAAAATCTAACTTGAGTCTTTAAAGGGGGAAGAAATGTGAGGATATTAGATATTCTTATCTGTGCTAGAATGGCTGGCTGACGTTTTGTAAATACCTATAAATAATTGCAAATTATTATTATATTGTTATATATGCCAGCATGACTAGCTATAATTTTGTAAATAAATTTATGTTTTTTGAGTATTACTCTGATTTATGTGGGATGTTTGAGTCTGTTCTTCTGGCTGACCAAATGTACATGTTTTTAAAGAAGAATTCTGAATGTAGGTTATGCCAGTCAACTTACCCACGTGATGCCATTATGGGCCAGAACTGAAAGGACTAGAATATCCACAGCAGCTGTTTTATTTATTTTTTAAAGTCTGATATGAGAGAGTAGAATTCTCATAACAGCTTTCTGTGACTTTTAAAACATTATGCTGTAAAAGCAGGTTCTGAATCAGTTAAAGTTAAGTTGTTGTAGTTGTTCCGTTGTTGTTCAGCTGTCAGTTGTTGTTTTCCACATCAGTAATTATCACTCAGCTTGTTTTCCAGAGCTGTTCAGCAATAATAGTAGAAGTTGTTATGCCAATCATTGAGGACCAGACAACAGCCAGAAGAGTGGGCATAACTTCTTGTCTTGCCTGACAGAAGTAAGAGTATCATCTTGCCTTGCTGAGTTAATTAGATTGGTCAAGGACAGTTAATCTTGATATAGTTAGGGAATTATAGTTGGATAGTTAAAGTTTTTCTACAATCAGTGCAAAATCTATTCTACAGTATTTTCATAATTCCTGTGTGTGCAACTCTGTGGTTTATTAGAATCAGTTATTCAGTCTATACATGTTTTAAATAATTTTATTTATTTATAAATATTTTACTACCTTGTATTGTGGCTGGTTATTTGGACAGTACTTTTATTAACTTGAGAGTGTTTATGCTTATTATGATAACACCAGGGGCACTCTGAAAAGCCTTACTGCTTGGATTGCATGCTACCATTTATACCAATATTTATTTTACCCAATATAATTGAAAACCATGTTTGAAAGGTATTGTGGTATTTGGCTGGTGGCATCCATTACCTTATCATTTGGGAAAGAGGACCTGGCAGATAAATATTTGCCAGTCTTTCCCAAGAGTGTTTGTATGTGTGAATTTCAAATATTTAAGAGTGAGTGTGTCAAATACCTAGAACTGGGACACAATACTCTGCAGTGGTTAGTGTGACTCATTTGGGGACCTGGATTGAAATTAATAGTCCAATCCCAGGTTTGGAGCCTGTTTCCAATGTACTGTTAGGGGAAATTGTTTATTTCTATCCCTGTTTTCAGTGTCACTCCCTTACCAGAGACAGTGGTGAGGATTTAGGCTCATTAGTTACTGCCCTGGGTTTAAGTGGGGCTGTCACAGGTGCCATGATATTTTATAATTTGTTAACCAGAGTTGAACACTGATCTAGATGGACTGTTTTCAAGCTCAGCCCAGGATATCATCATCATTACACAGTACAAGTGGAAAAAAGGCCCAGTACAGTTTAACAGCTAAATATATAAAATCATACATTTTAAATTCCAAAGATATTAGAGATTTCAGAATTCCAAACAAAGTCCACCAGGCGTAAACATAAGTGAATGTAGGTATAATAACCCAGTATTCCATTTTCATGGAATTTATATTGTTGGGGGAGTATAAATACAATGTCAGCAGTATAACATTATATAATATTAATAATAGGAATAATAATCATATAATATAGGATCGAAGATGAAAAGACCAATCCCAGAGGGAGTTTAGGTGCAGAAATGGAAGTTACGAAAATTGGATCCTGTGTAAGATGTACTACTGTGGAGTCTGATCACCTGGTAGATGTTAGAGTTTCAGAGCAGAAGATGGAGAAGCTGGTAACGTGTAGGATGATGGGGTATCATACAAGAGTAATGAGAGGTTGATTACTACCTGTAGGATGACGGGGCATCATGCAAGAGTAATGAGAAGCTGATTCCTACCTGTAGGATGACGGGGTATCATGCAAGAGTAATGAGAGTTTGATTACTACCTCTAGAATGACAGGGTATCATACAAGAGTAATGAGAGGCTGACTACTACCTGTAGGATGACAGGGCATCATACAATAGTAATGAGAGGCTGATTACTACCTGTAGGATGAAAGGGTATGATACAAGAGTAATAAGAGGCTGATTACTAGGAAAATGCTTATGTGAGGGGGGTGGAAAGACCAAAGACTAGGAGTCTAGTTGAGATGTCAGGATGTCATTGGGAGAAGACCACAGGCTGTCACTTTGGCAGAGCTGGAGGACTGCAGCATGTAGCATAACTACTTAGTCACACACTGGGATGACCGACTTAAAGGGGTTTGCTGCTCCACTGGGGGATTCAATAGTAATAAGTACAGAATACTAAAGCCTTATTTCTGTAGACTTTGGGAGCTCAAACCACTAAGTCATACGTTATCAAGGAAAACAGTTTAGAGTAATGTGTGGTAACAATGTATCATTAAGAAATGTCTAATAATTGTAGTCATAATGCACTAAGAAAGAAGTACCCCACCATGTATGTGAGCTACTTCAGGAGAACAAAGCTGAAGGTTCAGAGCAAACATGAAACAACTCAGAAATTAAGTTAAAACTATAACATTTATGTAAGATTCTTGTGCAAAATATTTCCTTAAAAACATTTATATATAACTGCAAAATAGTTGAATGCCAATCACCTGTTGCAAATTAATCTGTACTACCATTTATTAAGACATATATTTTTATTTATTGGTTCAGTTTAGTTTTACTTTTCATGGACCGTGTTTCAGAGGATTTGTCAATTTGTGCAAACATATCAAATTATGTTATGAATGTTTAAATTCTATTATCCCAAAATGGCACTTTAGTTTATCGCTTCCAAAGCTACAGTTCTGAAATGTTTAGTGACTAATACTATTTCATTTTGTCAAAGCTCTGCCAGAGTTTTAACTGATATCATTGTTTGGTATTTTGTTTACTTCCTTTTCGGCAAACCGAGCAGTTTCTCCAGTTTTCCAAAATACTTGTCAGGGTTTTAGATATATACAGTTCCGTGAGACTCAGAGATATTTTTTTAGGAGATAACATGCGACAGATAAACAAAATTGGCGAAGCTAAAGCCTACTGTTGCTGTGAAGTCTCACTTTGCATTTTGTTGCCAGTAAGACTATGGTGGGAACAAATAACATTTTGGGCATATAGCAATAAACAACGAATTCCTGGGTTATCCCTGCAAGGACACTAACAGTTATGCAGCTGTACATTTTGCCTTGCATGTTAAATATTTTCATAAATTTCCTGTGTCCTTTGACTTTTATATTTTACTTTTCTGTTTTATTTTAATTAGGAGTTTGGTGTACTGAATCTTCAGCCATGTCCTCATTAGAATAAACCTGAAGTTTTACAAGTGTTTCAAGGCAACCATACTGAACAAATGCAAAATGTTAAACAAAATTAATAAAATAACATATCTTGTGCATTCTCAGAGAGGAGAAGGGCATAAATATTGCAAGTTAATTTGCTAACAGTAATTTGCAATATTTTACAGATAGTCTATAGAGTTCAAGTGGAGCAGTGATTGTCAGCATCTTTGTGGAAAGCAGTTTATTTTCTGCAAAAATAAAGGAAGGATAAATAAGAACTTGACCAGGATTCATAGATATGTTGTACAGTACACAGTGTGGACTTGTGCTGGCAGTGGCAGCAGACATACTATAGTTTCACCGATCAGCAGGTTATTCATTACTTTAGAGCTGATTACATAAGCATCCTTGTACCAATCTGTAGTCCAATGTTGCATTACAGATCAGTGAGTGCAAATGTGTAACAGACAATCTACATACATGACTGTATAGTGAAATGAACATGAATTGGTGCAGCAAATGAGGTCTTGATGATGCTAAAATATATGCAGGTTGAACATAGTCCGAATTCATAGTTCTATACAGAGGAAAGTGTGCATATGTGTGTACCTGACTATAAAAGTGACTGAACACAGAACTATCATTGCTGCAAGCAACAAGAATGCTCAGAATCACAGCAGCTCTTGTACAGTGGCTTACTATAGTTCTTAACACTGCTGGTTCCCATTGGCATGTATCTGTCACCCTAAGGTGCCAATGCAAACAGTACCAACAGCAATGACTTATCATAGGATCACTGATCATCAGGTTATTGATTGCTTGAGTTCATCAGGACATTGTATGGCTCTTGGATGATGTGTCATCCACACAAGGAATCAGTAAGAATGCATGGCCATTCACAGAGATCAAGGTATGTATAACTTTTTCCATACTGGCTAGAGGGACCTTTCAGAGATCAGCTGAGAACACAGTGTGCATTTTGCAGGGCTTTGCCACTAGAATATTCAAGAAGTTCCTTGATATAGTAATTCTACATGTGAAGAATTAAATATGGTTCCTTAGCACACCACAGGAATGAACTAACACCATGTGTGCCTTCTATGACATTATTCACCTCACTGCGGTGTACTGAGTGCCATAGATTGCACACTTGTAGCAGTAAAGGCACCAACTGTCACACAGTCACAAAGGTTTGTCATGATAAAAGGCTACCATTTTATGAACTTCCATTTAGTGTGTGATGCAGATGAACTCAAAACCAGTGTATCTGTATAGCACCCAGACAGTTCACATGATTCACATATATGGCATGCATCTCAGATATAGCTGTCTAATGTTAAAGTATGTAAATATGTTCCTACTGTGTCCATAGGTATTTAAAACTTGCTGGGCCATAGTCTTGTAGTTTAATTCACAGATGTGTTAGGACTCTGTACTACTGCCAGATTTCATCCTTAGTCATGTATTACTGCATTTTTCAATAAATATTGTTACTGGCAAATTTTTGCAAAGTGTGGTGTCTTAAACTGTATAGATATTCAATAGTGAGAGAATTGTATCTGCTGCAGTTTATGCTTCAGTGCCTTTATATTCTGCTTATCATGTACCTGCTTAGAGTCACATTCTGTATCTGCCCCATCCTCCACTAACACATTAAGCTAAAGTTTCTGAAAGAGCACCAGTATTGACTTTATTTGATTGGATACCTCTCTAGCTAGCCTGCTTGAAAAATGTTCCCAACCCTACCACTCCTTTGCTGTGGTGATTTTATAACGCTGTGTTTTTGATCACCACCCTTATGGTAATCTGATTTCCAAAGTCCCTCCTCTCCAGTTTCATTGTTATTGTCTGCTGTATAAGCTATTTACGTACTCTTCTCACCCACTGTTTTCCATAGATCCATGATTCTGAGTGCCCGCTCATCAAACCAGTATTGCTTTTGACGAATCCTCCTTAACTATATATTGCCCCCTGCTCATTTTCCTAGAGCTCGGTAAAACTTGGAGTCTTAGCCTGAGTTCTAGAAAGGTTTTACTTGTATCCAATTCCATTCAGACAAAGTTCAGATTGATAAATCACATTTGCTTAAGTTAATTTAAGTGATTAGTACTGTTTCCTGCTTTTGTGTGCACATTTGGCTGTATGTTTTGTAAAAAAAATGTTCTTCCTTTCACTGTTACTGCTGTAACACTGTCTTGAAATTGCCTTAAACGAGAGATTTCCAGCTAGCTGTTTAATTGGTTTGTGGTAGCACTGCACTTGTGGGTCTCTTCCATTATGTTTTTACATTAGAAGGACTGGATTTATTCATCTTGTGGCAGAAGGTCTTTGCCTTGTCTATCTGAACTGGGAAATACTCAAAAGGACTCGTAGTCGTTTTATTGGCTAGGTAGATTATTAGTTAGTTTTCTGTTTTTTCTGTGCTGCTATAAATGTTGCGATTTTGCTTAGGTTATCAGTACCCTGTACAGTAGCAAATACATAGAAAGCAAATTTTCCCTGTAGAACAGACCATAAAACTGTGCCCCTTAAAGCAACAATATAAAGCAAATACCTTGCGTGCCAACAAGCTTAGAGCAGCTATTTGAGTGGCAATACCGAAAGATTTATTAGAATTCAGTATTGTGTAAAGATTAAAGTTACTAGAAATATTTAGTACTGTTTAGCATAATCTGCCCAATAAAGCGCTCCTATTAGTCTGCACCAACAGACCACTATTAATAGCCTTCTAACCTCAATACACCACTCCTTTATAGGTCCTCATTCCACAGTATAGCTATACAATTTCTTAACTTCTTTGTAGCCAGATTGGTTGATTATGGGCATCTTGAGACAATGTAGCAATTGTCTCATGTTTACTGACTACCACTTAATTCTTAAAGAAGCAGAAACAGTGTGCAAGAGGTGTACTTACACAATGACACTGGAGGCTAAACTTTCACATAGAAGCATGCATCTGGTTGTTGAAACCATACACACAATACCCACATCACGTAGCACACAGAATACACATAGACTAATGTATGCTGAGGTGCTTAAAAGCAATCTTCCTAAACAACAAAGATTGCCTAGACTGCCCATTGTTAAGGTTATGCCTCAGCAAGCCCAAAGGCACTCAGAAGAAAATTCACATAAACCCACACATTTTCTCACTCTCAGTGAAGCCCCAAACACTAAGCCTTTAAGGCAAGTAAACACACTTCCCAGGGCTCTCGTCATAGGGGACTCTATTGTAAGATATACTGATGCCCCTCTAATCAGTCTGAATGAGGAGAAGATAACTGTTCGGTGCTTATCTGGAGCCAGGACCCATCAAATTATGCACACACTCAAGTCATTATGCCTCAGGTACCAGTATGATTCCATTATAGTCCATGTAAGTGTAAATGACCCAAGATGTACCTCTCTGGACAATATGAACAGAGATGTTATGGAACTTTCAGACTAAGTGTCTCAGGCTGGTATGAGCCTAGCACTTAGCAGCATATTACCATCACTGAGGATCATGCCACAGTATGAGCAAAAAATGATTGATTTTGACAACTGGCTGTCTTTCTGGTGTCATCCTAAGGGAATGCAATATTTGTTAGCTTGGGAGGACATTTGTTAACTGGTAAAGTCTGACTTGGAATGAAGCCAATTTTCAGCAGACGCCTGGGAGAAATGCACCAGACACATGTCTTTGTTAAGTGAGAAGAAACCGGAGCACTTGGAGGAAACCCTCACAAATGCATGGAGGACATACAGACTCCACACTGAAGGCACTCTCGCCAAGAATCGAACCGGAGAACCTCTTGCTGTGAGGAGACAATGCTGCCACTGCACCACTGCTCATTGCCATTGATGGCTTGCAGTTTCCCCTCTAGGTTTTCAAATACTGGCTAAAACTTTATCCACCCCCACAGTTCCTTTTTAGGCTGTGAAAATTGAATTGCTAAACCTACTAACATAGCAAAATCAACTAAAGTGAACCCAGGGCATTACTGCTTAATGTCAGGAGTCTAAATTAAAAACTATACTCTCTCCACCCTTCCACACTCAAGAATATAGATATCTGTGTAGTTACAGAGGCATGGTTTAAAGTGGGAGAGAGTACCTTAACACTGCAATAATTCAGTGCCTCCCACACTTTTAGATCAGTAACTGCACAGACAAGGACTAAAGGTGGAGAGGTCTCAATATACATCAGTAAAAAGCATAACACTAGGGTGGTCAAACAGGATGACATGCTGGAGTTCCTCCACGTGCAGATCAATATAGACCGAATCTTGTACCATATCCTAGCCAGTTATAGATCACCCTCCATGTGCCAAGAATCTCACAATGCATACTTGGACCTACTGGAGATACTATGATGCAAACTAACACCCTTCTCATGGGAGACTCTAATTATTCCTCTATAGACTAGGAATCCTACATGGGCTCAAATCTACAGGCCCAGAGATTCCTGTACTTTGTAAATGCAAACACCCTTGACTGGATAGTGATTATGCCCACAGGAGGTTGCAACATACTGGACCTTGCGCTCATAAATATGGGAAAACACTGCAACTGTCCCCCCATCCATCCACCCATCATCCTTCCTGGTAATGTACAACCATAAAGCTGTCTCCTTCAAAATCAAAATCAACTCTCTAATCTCATTAAAACCAGTAACTGTTTGGAACTATTCTAAGGCAAATTAACTTTTAGTAAGTGATGGTTTGTTTAGGTTCAGTGCCCCTCTAAAACATGAAAACACAGCAGTCTATGCTGAATTGCTCTCAAAAACTCTGTATAATCATGTCAGTGGCTGTACAGTGGCTACTGTACTTACCAGAGGTAGGCCCAGGACTAGCCCCAGAAACAAATCACCTTGGTGGCATCCTAAATTAAACAGCATATACAACGAAAGGAAAAAATATGGCAAAAATCAGGAAGGATAGTTCCCATAAAAACTCTGTCATTAAATTAAATAGGCAACTAAGACAACTAATTAGGTCAAGCAAAGCCAACTCTGAGGTTAAGATCCCCTCCCAGGTGAAAGATAACCATAAGACCATCTACAGTTATGCCAGAGACCTCAAGGGCAGTACACAGCAATGTGCTGAACTTGTGCTTAATTCACTGAAGCAGGTGATATAACAGACCTCTTAGTGGACAATTCATTTCAAACCCCCACCCTCACCCAGGGTTGCAGACATCCCTATTTGAGCGGGACTGTCCCGGGATCAGCAGGCTGATCCCAAGTCCCACTCCGCTGTTTAAAATCCTGGCAAAATAGCCTCCGCTTTGTTTTTTTTTTTATTGGCCCGTATGCCGGTATACAACATAAAGGTCTTCGCAGTGCAAAAGACTTTTTTTTTTGTCCCTATCTGGCCTGCCGGAAATCTGACAACCCTGCCCCCACCCCAACCTTAATACCTTCAAACATAACCCCTCCAACTGTAACTAGGGAGCATATACTTGCTGAGCTCACTAAAGCCAAGAACACTGCCTCAATGGGCCCCTGTATCATCCCAGGATGCCTCCTGAACAGTCTAAAATATGACTTAACAGGACCCCTGGAGTCATTATTTATTTATTTATTTTACATTTGTTTACTGGGAATGTCCGACTGGACAAAAATACATTTTCAGCAGAGGCCCAGGGAGAAAAGCTCCACATAATAAGCAAACAAACAAACAACACCCCCCCCCCGATAAAGTACATATATACACTTTTAAAGAAAAGACAAAAAGTTTGTATAGCGCAGTGTGAGGTCTTAAACAAAAAAAGAGATAAAGTACATATATAGCAGAGCTACATGTACTGGTACATACCATCATTGTTCAAGCACAGGGAATAAATCACATAACAATCAGTTCATTTTACATTTACAGTAGAGTTAAATATGAGCATGAAGAGAATCATATTTACTGTAATAAGATTACAAGATTTAGAGACAAAGTGGAGAGATTACAGAGTTAATTGGAAGTTCTGTATACACTAATTTGCTAACTGGGGTCAGTACATAAGTAGATCTATGTAGATGATAGGGGAGTTTTCAATAATTTTTTGAAGTTTGTTGCGCTAGTGGTAGATATTATTTTCAGAGGCAGGGAGTTCCAGATTTTGGCTATGTTGTTAGGGAATCACCAGCAGCATTTTTGCTTTTAGTAATTTTTATTAGCACTTTGTTACTGGAGCGAAGTCTTCGGTTATTTGAGTAATGAGTAAGCAGGTTTTGAAGAGCTGGAGTTTTTTCAGATTGGTTAAGTATTTTCTGGGCCATGGAAAGTTGGTTGTAAGCCAGTAGATTGGGAAATTTTAGCCAGGAGAGTTCGTTAAGGGAAGGCAATGATGGGATTTGTAAATAGATTCAGCAGCAAACTTTGCAGTTTTATTATAGCAACTCTCTAGTTTATTTTTGTCAGATTTCCTTAGGTTAGTAAGAATGGGAAATGCATAGGAGGGTTGAGATAAGGTGAGTTCTAGTAATGGTGGTCTTTGTGTTAGTAGTAAGGAATGTTTGCTCCTGTAAAGGCTACCAAATTTTTTGTGTACATTTTTATTGTTTGGGCTATGTGTATGTCAGATTTCATGTTATAGGTTCATAAGTAGGTACTAGGCTATTGGCCCAAGGGCCTACGTAAGCCTAGCCAGCAACGTTCCATAGCTTACGCCACCCAAGAAAGTTATTTTCCGGTGCCACTGTCCAGCAGAGACACAGAAGTGATCCCCGGGGTGTATTTCCTATTTCCCATCCACTCATCAAGATTTTTCTTGAAGAGTGCTAATGAAGAACTTTGCTTGACATAGATGGGTAGCCTGTTCCAGAGTATGGGAGGTCTCTGGGACAGGAATCTATCCCTCCAGCATGTCCTGTTTATTGTGTTGACAAGGGTTAGGTCCCTAAAGTGTGTAGCTCGGAGGGATTGGGATTTCTTTAGGTGTAGCATGTCCAACAGCTCTGGGTTTGACATAGCTTTATATGTTAGGCAGAGATCACCTCGGAGTAGGCGATATGCTACGAAGTAAAGCTGGAGTTTTTTGAGATGGTCAGTGTAGGGCATTTGTTTGAGGCCAGTAATCCTCTTGGTGAGGTACTTTTGTGGCCTTTCCAGCTGCTGCAGATGTCTTGGGATGTACATTCCAAAAGGGGCATTGTACTCTATAATGGGTCTAATGAGTGACGAGTAGAGGGGAACAATTACCTCTTTTTTCCTGGATGAGAAACTCTTTTATGATGAGGTGTGCCACATAGAAGGACTTCCTGACTACTGTGGCGATGTGATTATCAAAGGAGAGACTACTGTCCACCTGGGTCCCAAGGTCTCTTATCCCGCATTCGGTGTTAAGCAGATTGCTGCCTATGTGGTAGTTCATGGGTACGGAGTTTTTACCAAAGGGGATGACACTGTGCTTTTTGGCATTGAGCTTGAGGCCATGGCTCTGACATCAGGCATCTGTCTCAGTGAAGCCCTTTTGTAGGATGTCCACATCATTTGGGGACTTGGCTATGGCTCCTAGTTTGCAGTCATCTGCGAACTTCATTAGCCAGAGGCCTTCTGTGTTAGCCTATACTTCAGAGAAGTAGATACCAAACAGGAGAGGTCCCAGGACGGAACCCTGTGGTACTCCACTTGTCACTGCTTTGAGGTCAGATTTGGTGCCTGCAACCTTTACAGTGTGGGTTCTGTCAGTGAGCCAGTTGGCAACCCATCTTGTGACATAGGGATTTATACCTAGTTTAGTTTAGCTATAATTCCAGAATGGGGGATGGTGTTGAAAGCCTTGGCGATCTATTTTATAATCTATTTTAACTCCAAGGAGTTTGTTGTGGGAAACTGGAGTAATGATGGTATTGTTTGATGAGAAGATTTTAAATAGAAGGAGGGAGTCTGTGACTCTTGTCAGATGAAACAGGATGAGTTTTGTTTTGTTGGGATTGAATATTAGCTGTGGAGAAGGACTGCTATGTTATTTGTTGGAGTTGGTGGAGTGTTGGGGCAGCACCTATTATGGCTGAATCATTTGTGTACTGGATTAGAGTGGTGTGGAGGGTGGCAGTGTGGAGATTGTTAGTGAATAAAGTAAAGAGAAGAGGGCCAAGGATAGATCCCTGTGTAAATATCAAAGTAACAGGCAGCAGTGGAGACAGGTAATTTAACTATAGTCTTAAAACAGGCTTTGGGCCGCATGAATTGAGGAATGTGACAAGCATTCCCCTTTACAAGGGAAGACCTTTAACAGATCCTGGAAACTACAGATCCATTTGTCTGACTAGTTTTATTTGCAAAGCCATGGAAAGAATTATAATGGAAATGATCAACAAGAACATAGGAGAAGTCCACACACTGGATCCAACCCAGTTTGGCTTTGTCAAAGGAAGGTCATACTTAATGAATCTGCTGGACATATTTGGAAAGGTCACTAAGGCATTGAATGATGGAAAAGCTGTGAATATTGCCTACCTTAATCTAGCTAAAACATTTGATATAATACACTAATCGGGCATTGTCAAGAAACTTATGGGACTAGGTATAACCTCCATTATAACACACTGGATAGCTAGCTAGCTCAATGACAGGACCCAGGAGGTTAGACTCAGTGAGGCCACCTCCACAAAGAGATCAGTCATCAGTGAAGTCCCCAGGGCTCACTCCTCATTGATATCTACTTCTTGGATGTCAAAACCAATGTCAGAAGCTACTAGCAAATCAGGTATGCAGATGATTGCAAAATGGGAGCAGTCATTGAATTCCCCCCAGATGGGAACACTCTTCAGGAAAATCTGACACAGGCAAATGCTTGTTTCCAAAACTATGGCTTAAAACTCAGTACCAAGAAATGCATAATAGTATCTTTTGAGAAGCTGTCCACCCTGGATAACTACATCATCAATAAAACACCCTTAAAAGTTGATTTATTGGTCAGGGATCTGGGAACTCATGTAGATATTAACTTAGCCTTTGACCAACATTTATGCAAGGTAGTAAGAAAATCCTTCTATGTTGTGCAAGGGTGTAGCATGTAGATCCAGAAAGGTCATCATACCACTGTACTCAGCCCTCATCAGACCCATTATAGAGTATAATGCCTCCTTTGGTAAGTACCAGACCAGATACATGCAGCAAATGAAATGTCTATAAAGGTTCCTTACAAAACGAATACAAGACACAATGGCCTGCACTGATCGCCTCAAAGCCCTGTCTGTTTAATTGGTATCATGCAGACTTCTGAGAGGTGATTTTTGCCTGCCATACAAGGAATTCCTGCACTCCGTTTTGATGATTCTTTTGCACATCCACAAAACAAACAGCATCAGAACTACTGGATTAAAAGACCTAAATTTTGCTTGTGACATAAATAGGACATGTTGGAGAGACAGATATGTTTCCCAGTGAATTCCCAATCTCTGGAACAGGCTCCCCATACATTTGAAGCAGAGTTCCTCCTTATCTGTACAAACTCAACTTGGACCAATGTATGGGTAATCAGAAATTCACCCCTGGTCTGACACCTGTGTCGCTGATGCACAGAGGCAGTCAGTAGATCACCTTCTATACAAATGAAATTTGTGAGTCACATTTGGGTTGCACAGCAAAGTTTATAAGGGCCCTAGTGGTTGTTAGCCTAGTGTACACCTATGAACCTATGACTGCTCTACTCACCACCATAGGCCAAAACATACATTAGGTAGGCTTATGAGCTCTGTAACTGTGACAAGCTACAGGACCAGGTTGTCCTGATATTGAGGTTTACCCTGTTGTCAGTGTCTTCTACAAACATGAGATACATGAAGCACATGCATAGGTTCACAGGTATATACTAGACTAACGAACACCAGGGCTTTATAAGCCTAGCCATGCAATCCAACCCAGTTGTGACCCTATGTATCAGAAGTGTTTATTAAGAGTGGATATGTTAGCTAGGAACTTCTAGAGGTTATGTTTCGTGAATGTTAATTTGGGCATTACTGTCTGCCTCTGTCTGTCAGAGACATGGGGTCCATACCCATCAAGAATTTATGATTTCCCATACACAGGTCAAGGTTACACTTAAATAGGATTAGGGATGGATTCTGCTTCACTTAGATGGGAAGCCTGCTCCAGAGCATGGGGATCTTCTTAGACACATATCTATCTCACCAAAAATGTCTCATTTATGTCACAAGCAACATTTAAATTGTTGAATCTAGTGATTCTGATGCTGTTCATTTTGTGGATGTGCAAAAGGTCCATCAGAGCTGACTCTGAGGATGCTTTGTATGCCAGGTATACATTGCCTATTGGTTATCTGTAGGAGAAAGAGTATAGAGACAGAGCTTTAAGGCAATCTGTATATGAAAATTTGTTTATACCCTGGACTCTCCTGGTGAGGAACCTTTGTGTGTGATCCAGATGTTTATTGTTTCAAAAGAACAATTTATCCACTATCTGACCTTCTACCTCTATTCCATCCAAAATTCTCCCTCAATACTGTCCTCATCTGCCATTCTCCTTTACTAATGAAAAGGGACTCCGCCCCAGAAAAATATGCCCCTCCTTCCACCACCATCTATTCCATATTGGTTACCTTTGTATTTTTCCCTCAGTTTGTCATACCCCCTTTTCCTATTTTCCTATCTACCCTTCTGCTCTCCATTTCTGTAATGGATAGCCCCGTCAGTCTGCACACTCACATAGGTGCTCTGATTGGCTATTATGCAGCCCTCTACTAATCTGTCTGACAGTCAGTATCCACCATGGCACTGCACACAGGCAGTTTGTCTGATAGAGGTACAGTGGGAAGGCTTTGTCGTGACATCATGCTGGTGCACCACACACACACACTGTAGTGGTACAGCTCTTCTAGTATGCTACTATAGTGCCTCTATGAATGTTACTGCTGATCATCTGCTTTGTTATGTGGCCTTTTACTCAGCATGCCAGTGGTATCCGTCACCTGTTACATCCATAGTTACATTGATCTTCAGAGGCATCCACAGCAAAGCCCTTCAGAATTAGTGCTATTCAGCCATGTTGAGTTCCTGTATGAATCCCAGCTACCTTCCTTTTGAAATCACAGCCTACCTGGAAAAAACTTAATGTATTCTCAGAGGGTTATGATTTTAGACTCAGTTGTTATAACAACTTTTTTATCCTTTGAGGCAAAATCAAGCACATAACAAGGTTTATAAATCAGGTTTGGTAAGAGCTCCTCAGAAGAGCACCATTTGAACAGAGACTGTCTGACACCATGTCACTAAAATTGCTAGCACCTGTACTACATTGCGAGGGTAACCTGCTATGTATACATGCTCAGTTCCAGAGCTGTGAAAAGGTACAGTAAGTACGAGATGGCAAACTAGATTTGCTGAATAGCATAGTCATGCACCGTATATCAAAAGGTTGCACTCAGTACTGGAACAACGTATGTAAAATATTCTTAGTGCTCAAGCACATTAGCAGCCTTCTTTGTGTTAGATGTCAGGCTTACTGGTAGCTACACAGGACGGTAGCTCAGAGCTCTGGCATTAATATATTCCTGTTTCTTCATGGTAACAAGCCCAAGACTCTACTCAAGTAAAGCTCAGTACGTATTGACGAAACATCGAAATAAGACCCACTGGAGTTAAAGCAGGAGTGATGTCTGAGATTCGCTCTTCTGCAGTTTCGTTCTTTTTTTTTCCCCAACTTGTTGGCACTGTTGCTAGCAATTCTGAATGAGACTGCCTGGTGAACACAACCTCAGAATCTGTCTCTGATACTGTTCACCCCACAACTGCCTAACCAGTTTCAGAAAATACATGCTTTGTACTATACATAGTGGCACAAGAAATTTGTTCTCTAAAAGAATTTATCCACAAGAACATCAAAGAAATGAAAGCAGTACTTAATAACCTTAGAAACAATGCAGTAAGCCTGATTCAAGGAACTTTTCAAAAGAACACAGACAGCACAAGAGTTACTTCATACCTGGAAAACATATGGAGCAAAAGTTTCTTACATATTGTCCTTGGAAACATTTAACGTTTGGTTAGAAAATATAGTTAGAGTCACGGGCAAATCATTCGGGCAGTTTCTCTACCAAAAAAAAGACATTTAAATGACAGCTATATAGGTTCACAGGTTTAGGTGTCAAGATTACAACCTACTAGCTATTAAGAAGCTCATATGTATATATATATATATATATATATATATATATATATATAAACAGAAACTTGACTTATTTAATATATTTATATATATGTAGGCGGGTCCCCTTCGAATGGTCGACATTTCAAAATGTCGATATTCATATGGCCGAGACCATATGATTGACATTTGAAATGTCGACCATGGGGAGACGTCATCTCTCTACAGTGCAGAATGGAAAGAGTTCCACTTCCGCACTGTAGTGTGATCTCAGAGTTGGTATATTTAAGTTCTGGGGTGTGTGTGTGTGTGGGGGGGGGGGGCGCCCCCAGGGTGCGGGAGGGGCGAAGCCCCACTGCAAGCAGCGTTCAGGTAAGTTTTTTGTTTTTTATGGGTTTACTTGTATGGTCGACATTTCAAATGTTGATTATATGGTCTCGGCAATATGAATTTTGACATTGTGAAATGTCGACCATATCGAGTAGACCCATATATATATATATATAAAAGTATATATATATATATATATATATATATATATACAAATATATAATATATATATATATATATATATATATATATATATATATATATATACATGCACACCAACACACACACATGCATATATATATATATATATATATATATATATATATATATATATATATATATATATATATATATATATTGAGAGAGAGAGAGAGAAAGAGAGAGGTATATGGGTTTATGTAGATGATGTAATACACATTTCATTTAAAAATGTAATATCAACAAAATGTAATTTAAAACTCATTTAATCTAAAGCACATTTAATTTGACTTATCAGAAACAGAAAATACACCTCCAGAACCTGTTTCTGCAGGAGGGCAAGTGTCTCTGCACCCCGACACCCCCTCATTAAATACACCTACTCCACGGTCACACAGACACTGAAAAACTAAAATTTCAGTTTCTCAGCCTTTTGGAATATGAAATCTTGTAGGAGAGTACACTTCTTTAGCAAAATGTAAAATACACAACTTACCACACACTTTCAGTGTACTGTATGCCTCTTCAGCCTGGCTGTAGAAACAAGTAATGCTGCTGTTTTTCTTTATAATGCTTGAGCTAATAATGGATGCTTGCATGTGTACTCACAATATGCTACCTCTCTAATAGCCATAATGTTCATCAATTTTTATTGAACTGTCACTAGTGTACACCTCCCAAAATTAATCGACTCTTTTTTTCAAGAGTTTTACAAAGCCTGTCATATCTAACGCAACACGATATTCAAGCTAATGACCACAGGAAAAATGTTTATGGCAAATTTAATACATAATTGCAAAAAGTGTACACGTAATTATAATATGCAGTTTACACAAGTAACTGTTAGCAAAGAGGCAAAAGACAGGCTGAGATTTAAGTGAAAAGTCAGCTACAAACCGTTTCATAACTAGACAAAAAACATCTTTTAGGATAGTGCGTTACTAAGGCTAAGAAGCATAATATGTATCTCGAAGCAGCCAAAATAAGTAATTCAATATAGACAAAAAACATCTTTTAGGATAGTGCGTTACTAAGGCTAAGAAGCATAATATGTATCTCAAGCAGCCAAAATAAGTAATTCAATATAGACAAAAAACATCTTTTAGGATAGTGCGTTACTAAGGCTAAGAAGCATAATATGTATCTCGAAGCAGCCAAAATAAGTAATTCAATATAGACAAAAAACATCTTTTAGGATAGTGCGTTACTAAGGCTAAGAAGCATAATATGTATCTCGAAGCAGCCAAAATAAGTAATTCAATATAGACAAAAAACATCTTTTAGGATAGTGCGTTACTAAGGCTAAGAAGCATAATATGTATCTCGAAGCAGCCAAAATAAGTAATTCAATATAGACAAAAAACATCTTTTAGGATAGTGCGTTACTAAGGCTAAGAAGCATAATATGTATCTCGAAGCAGCCAAAATAAGTAATTCAATATAGACAAAAAACATCTTTTAGGATAGTGCGTTACTAAGGCTAAGAAGCATAATATGTATCTCGAAGCAGCCAAAATAAGTAATTCAATAAAAGCATTATTTTTTTTATTTTCTAGTAAAGTGAACAGAATCATGTGCACTCCCAGTAGAG